>NW_021620078.1:258514-298317 GCF_004785775.1 Grammomys surdaster | reverse complement strand
TGAGTCCGGCGGGGCCGCGACCCCGTGCCGCGCCCCGGCGCCCGGGCGCGCGCGGGAGCGGGAGAGGGAGAGGGAGAGGGAGAGAGGGAGAGAGTTGTGTTTTGTGCTTGCAGGGGTGCATGCGCATGTGTGCTCATGAATGGGACATGAAAGCATGAAGCCTGTTTGGTGGCAGGAAGGTGTCCATCAAGAAGAAGAGAGGAAGGATGGTGACAGGGGAAGTAAGAGCAAGGCAGTGACGCAGGTGTATCCTGTGTAATCATGAAAATAATTATACATTAAATAAGACCTTAATTTAATTTAATTTTTAATTTTTATTTAAAAAATAAAAATATAATACTCAAGAACACAAAATTTAGGAAGCAAGTGTTTATGTAGGAACTATATGAAGTTGCCTAGAAAACATACATACATAGGAAAAATAGAAAGGTGACATTTGTCAAAGGAAGAGAATACCAAAGGAAGCTGTGCCTTCCTTAAAAGAGTTTGTATTCTATTTACTAACAATGAGAATCCAGTGAAGTTTCCTAGGCAAAGGATTCTTTGAATAGGATAGATATATTAGAGTATCATTCTGTAGGGACTGGTACAGTATGGGCAAGACGTACAAACTTCAGTTAGTGGACCAGGCCTAGTGACACACACAGAGAATTTAATTTCAGTACTCTGGAGACAGAGACAGAGGTATCTCTGTGAGTTCAAGACCAGTCTGATCTGCATAGTGAGTTCCAGGCTAACTAGGAGACAATAGAGAGAGAAAGAATGAAGGGAGGGAGGGAAGGAAGGAAGGAAGGAAGGAAGGAAGGAAGGAAGGAAGGAAGGAAGGAAGGAAGGCAAAGAAGAGGGGGGAGGAGGGAGGGAGCGAGAGGAGGAAAAGAGGGAAAGAAGAGAGAAAGAGAGTAAGAGAGAAAGTAAGAGAGGGGAGGGAGGTAGAGATGAGGAGGGAAGGAAGGATGAGAAAGAGAGAGAGAGAGAGAGAGAGAGAGAGAGAGAGAGAGAGAGAGAGGCTCTAAGTGGACTATTGACTATTCTAGCTTTGCTTCTTTCTTCTACTCACTAACTCTTTTTGTCAGAGAAATGTTTACCCAATTTCTGGTATCATCTATATATGAAATAAGAATATAAACCAAACATTTAACAATAGGAAATAATACAGAAAACTACAGTTAAACAATTTTTTTCATAACCATATAGCTTTATCATTTAGTAAAGAAAATGGGTACTAATGAGACGGATGTACTTGTTAATTGTTACACAAAGAACTAAGTCTTGGATGATAGTATGATGCAGCAGGACACCTAGCATCCTCAATATTTTTCAGATTTGGAGATATTTTGGCTTTATTATAATTAATTCTGAAAACATTGTTTCACATAAATTCATAACACTGAACAACAGAAATATGCTTAGGGCCATTTCAGAAATTTTTGGAAAACCTGGTCTAATCCCAAGCCAAACTGACTTCAGGATTTTAGGAAGTCGGCAACTGGTAAAAAAAAAAAAAAAAAAAAAAAAAAAAAAAAACCAATAAAGTTATTTAGTTTATGTCTTCTAATACAACACAATTCAAAACTACATTCGGTGCTTACATGCTGAGGAATGACAGTAAAAAAAAAAAAAACTATTAGGGCTGTTTTCCATGATTAATCCTTATCATGAAGCAGAAAGCTTGGGTTGTAGAGTAAAAGCATTGCAATTCACAACACCAGAGAGTTCAGAATCTTAGCAAAGACTGTTCCAGGCTGATGAGTGGCCTCTTGTCCATACTGCAGGTTTGGATCTTCAGTGAAGTCATAGGCTATGAAAAGCACTCTAGTATTGTTTCATAGTCTCAGATTCACTGTGTGGTGTTTGATTTTGAGTCAGGTTTTGGTCATTGACCGTTTAGAAGCCTTTTACTATTGCCAAATTCTTCACAGTCCCACATTCAGTTAGAAAGCCTCATACAAGACCACAGCCGGAGTTTAAGACCTGGGGACCAGTCTACCAACCCAGGCATAAAATTTTATTGGAAATAAAGCAGAAGTAACTACTTTAAAACTTTCTGGCAGTGTCAACAAGATGGCTCAGAGTGTAAAGGCACTTGTTGTGTGACCCTGAGGGTCTGAATTCCATGTCCAGCTCAACAGTGGAGGAAACTGAATTAGTACTAGTCTCTTAGAAGTTGTCTTCTGACCGTTACAAGTGCACTGCAGCATGTATACGTGTGTGCTACACTCACGCACACACAATAACAATTTAAATCATTTTTATTGCTGGCAGCAACGTTTTTATTTGTACCATTGGTCCTCAGTGGTATATGAAATATCAATACAGCCATGATAGAGAACACCTGCCCTGTGACAAGCTGAGGATCAAGAGTTCAACCACGTGAACCCACGTCAAATAAAAATATACATAAATAAACAGACAGAGGTATAGGACAAGGATCAGAAGGACACAGTACAATCAAAGTCAGAGGCTATTCATGCTGCTCATATCCTGACAAGGACCAAGAATGGGAACTAGCAGTGAATTGTAGATGGTGGCAGATGACACTGAAGAACAAAACAAGAGAAATAAAGAACAAAGTTGGAGGAACTCTTCCGAGAAATTTTAAAGAGAAAATTAAAAAATGAAAGACACTGGTTGTATTAGTCAGAATTCTCTAGAGAAAGATAACTGATAGAATTCATATGTAGGTGTGATTTATCAGAGTAGTTGACAGGTTATAATCTTACTATTTGCAAAAGTCAAATAATAAGTTTTTGACAGGGCTTTGTTTTGTTTCGTTATTTTTCAAGAAAGTCCCAAACCTGAGAAAGACTTGGGTGAAGAAAGAAAGGCTACTGTTCAGGGATAATGAAGACCCCAGTAAGAAAGCAATTCTTGAGATAGAATTAAATAAATAAAATTCTATTAATGAAAATTTGTGAGGCACCATTATAAACTTGACATTATACTTCTCAATGGAGATCAGATGAATGGCTTTAATTAGCATATTCACTAATCAGCATATTCACCAATCCTAGTAAAAGCAGAGAAGGGGCCACAGAGAGCCCCGGGGAGTAGTAAAATTCAGGAGGATTTTTACTATTTGTTTGTTTGTTCGTTTGTTTGTTTTGTTCTACTAATTAAGTTCCTATATAGTTTTTGCAGAATGACACTCCCAACCACCACCAAGTCGACCTAGCTTGTTACCGTTAGCCGTAATCTCCAGCTCCAAGAGAGAGACATAGGACCCTGGGTGGACGGGGTGGACATGCAACCCAGGTGAGCCCAGTGGAAATCCTCTCCAGAATATTTATCTTGTATCGTATCGTGCTTTATCTTTTAAGTGTGTGTGCAATACATTGCACATTAATTAGCACTCACAGCTAAAAAGAAAGCACAGAGAGAGTAGTGAGAGAAGCAGGGAAGAAAGAGACAGAGAAGGACGGGAGGGGGGATGTGATGAGTTCTGAGAATAATCATTCATTTTGATGAAGTCACCAAATCTTGGGTAAGATAAGAATAAAAAAGGATGACGTGGGTACTAAGGATGATCTGATACAAGAATGTTATTCCAGGCTTTTGGACGGCAAAGTAGAAGCTATCTAGTTGCAATATTTACTTGAGTCCTTAAAGAAGAGTGGTTTAGAACAAGAGCCAAGTATAATGTCCTACAAAAAAAGATAAAAACACAAGGAAATATCAACTCCTACGCTTGAGCCCTGCAATAAGGAAAGGGGGCAGGAGCATCCTCCAGGAAGGGAGGGGGAACTTCACTGAGACACTGAAGAAGTCAGCAGCTAAAGGGATAGCCTGGACGAAGTGTGTGTGTGCAAGCTTTGGAACGTGGCAGGGAGTGTGAATTCCCAATCTCACAGGGGAGATTGTTTCGTGGGAGGATACCAGGAGAAGACATATTTAAGGGAGAATTATACAGTAATATTTGAATCTGACGATGGGAAGGATTATTAACTAGAGAGGTTTAAATCTGGAAAAGATACAAGAAACGAGAACACAACATGCTCCTTTCCCACTCAGAAAGCTTACAACTTTAAGTTTTTGAAATGTTCTTTTGGTAGTAGCCTATAAATACAGCAATTAAATATTCGTGATTAGGTTATGGCTTAACCCCGAGCATCTCTAACAGTTTTAGTAGACTTCCTAGACAGTAGACTGCCCTTTGCAAAAAACATACAAAGAAATGGGTATAGGGATTTTTTTTAATATTACAAGTTGAATTAAATGCAGAGCTGTCTCCCTCTCTCTTTCTTCCCATCCCCCTTTCTCCCTCATAGCCCATTCTCCTTATTCCTTCCTTCCCTCTCCCCTTCCATTTTTGTCAGAACACTTCCTGCTCAGAAACATGTACTGAGGGATTCAATAGAAATTGTTTCTCCTTTTAAGAGACTCTCTTTGTGTTTGCAGTTTTAGCTTCCCAGAGAATTAAGTCCAACAAACTTCTCCAGTGTAGTGCAATTGGTATTGTGTAGGTGCAGTCATGGGAGAAAACACGTACACATGCAAATATTTCCAAGTGTGTTAAGTTCTGCAATAGAAGAAGAAAGAGTTTATGTTGTAGAGATTAAGAACAAGGGCTTCAAAGCCGGAATGCACGGTGCTCACATGTGATGTTACTTAGTTATGCAGCAACTTAGGCAAGTTACTTAGGTACTTTGCCTCCTTGTGCCTCAGCCTCCTTTCTTCCCATTGGTTTATTCATTCACTTTACATCGCTAGCGACCGCAGCCCCTCCTCCCTCCTCTCTTCCCAGTCCCATCCTCACATGCCCCTTCTCCCACTTCCCCTTCCCCTTCTCCTCAGAGAAGCGGAAGCCCCCCATGGGTATTAACCTACCCTAGCACCTCAAGTCCCAGCAGGACTGAATACATCCTCTCCCACTGATGCTGATCAGGCAGCCCAGCTAGGGGGAGGGGATCCAAAGGCAGGCAACAGAGTCAGAGACAGCTTCCACTCTAATTATTAGGGGACCCACATGAAGACCAACCTGAACATTAAATTTTTATTGGATATTTTATTTGTTTACATTTCAAATTTATTCCCTTTCCCCATCCACCCCAGAAACCCTTTATCCCGTTCCCCCTCCTGCTATTTCTATGAGGGTGTGCCCCTGCCCATCCACCCACTCCCCACACTCTGTCCTCGAATTCCTCCACACTGGGGCATCCGGCCTTCACAGAAGGACCTCCTCTCTCACCAATGCCTGACAAGGCCATCTACCTCTACATATACGGCTGGAGCCATGGGTCCCTCCATGCATGTTCCCAGGCTGGCGGTTTAGACCCTGGGAGCTCTGGTTGGTTGGTATTGTTGCTCTTCCCATGGAGCCGAAAACCCCTTCAGTTCCTTCAGTCTTCTCTCTACCTCCTCCATTTAGGGATCCCATGATCAGTTCAGTGGTTAGCTGCGAGGCTCTGCCAGAGGCAGAGCCTCTCAGAAGACAGGTATATCAGGCTCCTGTCAGCATGCACTTCCTAACATCTACACAGTGCCTGCATTTGGTGACTGCACATGGGGTGGATCCCCAGGTAGGGCAGTCTACAAACGGCCCCTCCTCCAGTCTCTGCTCCATACTTTGTCTTTATACTTGCTCCCATGAGAATTTTGTTACTCCTTCTAAAAAGGACTGAAGCATTCACACATTGTCTTCCTTCTTCTTGAGCTTCATGTGGTCTGTGAGTTGCATCTTAGGTATTGTGAGCTTTTGGGCTAATATCCACTTATCAGTGAGTGCATACCATGTGTGTTCTTTTGTGATTAGGTTACCTCACTCAGGATGATATTTTCTAGTTCCACCCATTTGCCTAAGAATTTCATGAATTCATTGTTTTTAATAGCTGAGTAGTACTCCATTGTGTAAATGTATCATATTCTCTGTATCCATTCTTCTGTTGAAAGACATCTGGGTTCTTTAAAGCTGAACATTATTGATAAAAACTGATAGTAATACTTAAAAGATTTTTAGTGTAGTTTTGGTAAGATAAATGTTTGAACTTTGGTGTATAGTAAAAATTATATAGGCATTATAATTTCTCTCTCTCTCTCTCTCTCTCTCTCTCTCTCTCTCTCTCTCTCTGTGTGTGTGTGTGTGTGTGTGTGTGTGTGTGTGTGTGTGTGTGTGTGTGTTATAGCCATACATTTTCTAACTTGCTTGACTTTCTATTATTCTGATGCATGTTGCAGCATTAGGCCAAAACCCAGTACAGACTGGTATACCTCATCTTGACTCTCGCTTTTCCCACTCTGTATATTCTCCCCTAGCCTCTCATGGCTCTTCTGTAAGTGCCTTTTGCACAAAGGACCCCAACTCTACATCAAAAATCTCAAAGTCTGTCTTATGTGCTAGCTTTCATCTCTGCGTATGTATCTGTAATCTATAATTACAGGGGGAAACACAGTTTTCTCTCTTTGGCTCTTCCTAAATGCTTCCTGTTAATACTTCCCATCTAAAAGTGTAGTATGATTATAATTGAACGTAGAACACAATGATTCCTGTATTGACTGGACTTGGAAGGACACATTACTCAGAGATCCTCCAGTGATCATAAATGCAATGCCTCATGGACTAGTGTGCTATCTTCTCCTGGAGATGGGAGAATAGGTAGCCAAATGAACGTGTACTGCTTTCCTCTGCCCATTTCCTATTCCTTCTTCTCACACTTGATCTTAGCCAAAAGGCCAAGAAGCAATCTATTCCTTCTTCTTAATAAACCATCCCAAGTGCTTCTGCATTCCCTCCAACCGTCTCACCCCAGCCTCCATGTTCAGGAGCCTCTCCTCAGCTCTTTCCACAGTACTCATGTAAAGCAAGCTTCATCAATCCGTATAATTATATTACTCTGGCCAGTCAAGACAGAGACACAAACTTGTTCCATTAAAAGTGGATTTAGGGAGTTCTGTCACAGTTTCTGGGAAATGGCCTGTTTCGCTATCACCTTGACACTATGTGAAACCTTAGAAGAAGGAAAAGCATGTCACTAGGCATGTTCAAGCTGCACCATGTGGGCCCCACGCAACTACATGTAACCTAGAATATCACTGGATGCAACCCAATGAAAATTCAGAAGCTGACTTAAAGCACTATGAGAATATATTGTAACTTGATTGCAAGACTCTCAAATATGAACTTTGTAAAAGAAAATAGTGAACAAATATCAAAAGGTTAGAGATACATGGTTGATTCTTAGATTAAGTCCTGCATGGGACCCAGAGGTATCTCCTTAACATAATTTCTAAGGCAATAAATATAAATTGTCTTTTAAATTTTCTGTTACTTACCAACTGTAAATTGTTAAGTAGTCTAAGGTCATATTATACATGAATTCCAAACTTTTTAACTTTGTGTGTGTGTGTGTGTGTGTGTGTGTGTGTGTTCATGACTCTAAGTATACATGTGTGTGTGTGTGTATATGTGTAGACATATGTGTGTGCTTTTATGGAGGACAGAAGTCAACCTTGGCTGTCATTATCAGGCGTCTTTCACCTCGTTATTTTGAGAAAAGGTCTCTCATTGGGACCTGGAGTTCACCAGTTCCACTAGACTGCCTGGTCAGCAAGCCCTGGAGATGCTGTCAGTGGCCTCCCCAGCACTGGGAACATAAGCGTACACCATCAAGCCTGACTTTTAATGTGATTGCTTAGGATTGAACTTGAGTCCTCATGCTTGTTCAGTGAGCACTTTACCAATAGAATATCTTCTTACCAGCTCCTCATGTCACATGTTTTAATATACTGTGCAACACGCATTCCTGTCAGAACGTTTCACTTGTAAATTAAATGATAGCTAAGCATACCTCATAAACTTAATGTTGAAACGCAGCAGGGCATGGTGGTATATGCCTTTAATCCAAGCATTCAGAGGCAGAGGCAGGTGGATCTCTGTGAGTTCCAGTCTAGCCTAAATGAAATAGCAAGTTCCAGGCCAGCCCGAGATACAAAGTGATATTCTGACATAGAAAAATGCTGGAATGCAAGTATTTTGTTTTGTTTAATTCATTGCTGATGTCATTAAGAACCCATCCATGTTTTCAGCCTGGCAGTGCTGGCACATGCTTTAATCTCATTCTTTGCTGATTTTTATTACCAGCCATACTATACACTCTCCAAAGAGCAGCAAGAATATATTTTACTAAAGAAGAAAGAATTGAAGCTTGCCATTTTCCATTTTTGAATGCTATAATTAAACTCCCTTTAAGAAGAAAATATAAAATCATTTTACATCTTCATAGCAAGAACTGATATCACTAACTACCAGTTTTTCTGTCTCTCAAGTTTCCTTTTGTTGCCAGCTCTGCTCTGCGATCCTTTGACACACTGTGGTATATAATCCACCCATCTTAGCATCGGTCATTAATCTTCTCTGTCCACCATTTGCATGTTCATTTCTATCGTCAGTTTGAAGTTCATGATCATCCATTACAATAAATCCTTGTATATATCTTCAAATCTCCTGAGCCTCTCATGATGTTATTTTATGATTTTTGTACTATAGATGTATCAAGTCAAACTCATAGCTCTCAGGGTGGGGCATGCAGACCACTGTACCTCAGGCTTAGATCATAGGTTGGACACTTCTAGAATGTGTGAATATTGTGGGTAGTTGTTCAAACATCAGATGAGCCTACCTGCCTATAGGTAGCCCTCTGCATTTCTCTGGACCATCCCTTTCTTCACTCTTCTAAGCTTCCCCAGCCTCCTCTTCTTTTTAGAAAACAGAATAGATCAGATAAGAAGTCATAAACTTATATTACCATTACACTCCCAAGCTGTGCGAATCTATTGTCCTTGTTCCTTCTACTATATAATATCAAAACAACTGCCATTGTCTTCCCAAAGCACAAACACTACATGTAGTAATGTTAACTTTTATTTCCTCTCATCCATTGGAAAGCCTTGCTGCTTTGCTCCATGGTCCTTTCCATTTACTTCCTACATGAGCCTTTTCTAATACCACATCAGTCTGCTATTTCTCCCATTAAACTAAGAACTTTGCTTGAGCCCATGTACGTCTCTATCTTGTTCCATTTCTCATCTTTCTTCTACAACTGAATGCCGTTTCCTTTTTCATTCTTTGAGCCCACATTCCAATGGTGCACAAAGAATGTTCAATTCTGAGACACAACACTGAGGGGAGGACCAGCAGTGAAGACTACTGGCTGCTCTTGCAGAGGACCCTGATTCAGTTCCCAGCACCTACAGTAGGCTGCTTATAACCACTTTTAATCAGTTCCATGAGACCTGATGCCTTTTCCTGGCTTCCACAGAACCAAGCATACAGGTAGCACACACAGATGTGTGAAGGAACCCATGCGCACACACAAATTGTAATTCAAAACTTTAAATAACAAAAAGTAATTTTCAACTCCTAGAGGATTTTTTTTTTAACCTTTCAGCAGTAATTGAGACTATTTTTCATTCCTTCCTCACTCACATTTTATTTACTTAATGTCTGGCAAGCTGACGTTGCCTGACTTTCCTCTTATCTCCCTGGCCACTCTTTCTGACTCCCTGTTAACTTTTTTTCCTCTTTTCTTCAGTCTATTAATGTTGATGTATGCCGAGGCTGAGGCTTCACAGCATTTCTCTTTCTATGCTCACTCCTTTGATGATCTCATCCAACATTATGGTTTTATACATCATCTGTAGGACTGTCAATTTGCAAATTTATAACCCTAGCTGGGACATTTCCGTTGAACTCCAGACCCATACACCCAAACACCTACTCCATAACTTGACTTATGAATGTCTAACAGGTAATTAAACTAATATCCCAAACCTAAGTATTTCACCTTCCCTCACAGCCTGTCTCCCTAATTTTTGTGCATATGGACTCCATCTTCTGCCTGCATTGAAATCTCTCTTCCTATTAAAATACCCACCCATCTGTCAGCACACTGAGCTACTGCTCCTACCAACTAGACTTTCTATTTCTCTGCCAACAACATCACCTTCTGTGTAGATTATTGAAACAGCCTCCTTACGGGACTCCATAACCTTATTGGGTGTCCCTTTAGAGTCTGTCTCAGTGTATCAGCCTAACTGGCCTTACTAAGATGCAAGAAATCTTAACGCAGTATTCTGATTGCAACCCATTCCAGTGATAGAAAAAGACAAGTCCTACGGATCATCTGTAAGGCTTTAGAGCAGTGATTCTGAACCTCCTACAGCCACTATCCTTCAACACACTTCCTCAGGTTGTGGTGACCCCTCAACCATAAAATTATTTCCATTACTACTTCATAACTGTAATGTTGCTATTATTATGAATTGTGATGCAAGTCTTTGCTTTCCGATTGTCTTTGGCGACCCCTGTGGAAGGATTCTTGGATGCCACAGGTTGAGAACAGCTGCTTTAGAATATCCGTTTCCTTATTTGTTCTCATAGCCTGCTACATCAGACGTCTCTACACTTACATCCAGTTCAGTCCATGAGTCTTAGTATTGCTGAGGCACATGAAGAGTGTCCCACTGTGACGTTTGTCCTTGCATTACCCCTTTCTATTTAAACATTAAGTTAGTTTAATCCTTTTTTTTCAGAATTTTCTTAACTATCACTATTTAAAATATAAAATCTTCCTACAACCAGTGTTATCTAGTCGTCTTCCTTCTGCACATTTTTCTATATATTACTTACCGACTTTGATCACTACTGAATGAACTTCTCTGGATTTGTGTGTGTGTGTGTGTGTATGTGTGTGTGTGTGTGTGTGTTGTGTATGTATGTCTGTGCACACATGTGTGTTTCTCTAATTTAAATGCAGGCAGAATACGTCTCTCATGACTCCCTAGTCAATTGCCTCCTCTGTAAATTATATATACATTCTAAAGAATAATTTATTATTAATAATTTTTCCACTACTATTGCTGAAGAGAATATCTCATGAAATTTAAGTTCCTTGCCTAAGTTTATTCAGCCAATAAAGGAGTCTGACTCACAATTTAAATCTAGACTATCAAAGCTTATACATAGAGTCCCATTTGTAAGGTATACTGTCCTAAAGCCATGTTGTTAGACACTTAAATTAGTAATATACTGGTTGCTTACTAGATATTTTATTTGAGACTCTTAACATGTTCTGTGATCTCTTTGCTTTTGATTCATAAATGAACATTTTTTGTAAGTTTAGTCCAGAAATTTCATCTACCTACTTATGACTGTAAAACTACCAAGTATTGACTTAACTAAGCACCTGTTACACTTCATGCTCTATTTATTAATCTTATAATTACATTGTAATAATTTAGACTGATATTTGTCTTTCACAGACAACAAAGATCAAATAGGCATAAATTTACACTTTGTATAAAATTAATGTGATTCACATATTCATAAACTTATCCAGATTTTATCTGAGTAATAGTTAAAGATATTTAAAGATGTAGTCCATAATATCCTAAAGCCCTCAGCTCCCTTCACCCACCACTAGATTGATGGCATTGATTTCTGCTCTTCATCAAGGATCCACTAGTGTGGAATCTTGATGACATCCCATCTGCAAACCACCGTGGAAAAGACTAGGGTTAATGGGCTCTCCTCTGGTCAGATCTTTTCGTTTCCGGCTTTGACTCGGCACTGATTCCCTGACGTTTGGCTAGCCCTACATATCCTGGAATATTGATGCCCAGACAAATACCTTCCATCTTCTAGAAAATGAAAACTTTGAAATAATGGGAATTCCTGTGGTCTGGAATAAATAACCGTTTTGTAGGTGCTGCATTCCCCCACTGAAATATATGCCTATGTGCTGAGTTTTGAAAGAAAAACACTCTCTCAACTTTTTGTTTAGCTGCTGGAGAAATCTCAGTTTGCTGTTGTTTTCTCTCTTTGATTTTAATGTTGAGCTCTTCCTCTACAAATGTTAAATGTAAATATCTTCACATAAATTAAAATGCTGTGACACTTTAATTTGGTTTATCAAGAAACAGAAAGTACAGGGGCTACATTAGGACTTTTATGATGGAGCGGTCTATAGTTGAAAGGAAGAAGAGGTACAACCCAGAAAATAGAAATAGGAAGATCAAAATATAAATCCATTCTTCCTCCTGGAGGAAGACAGTAAGTAGATAAAAAAGAAGGGAAAAGATTCAATATAGTTAACACTAAGTCTGACCTAATAATTATAATAATAGCTGATATCTAAGGATTAGAGTACTTTGAGATACCAGTATCTTACTTCTTACTCCAGTATTTTATACCAGTTTCTAATGATGCTAGATATTGTGTAGCCTCCAATCTCAGCAAGCAACCATCATAACAGCTAATCTTATTTCAGACACACTCATGGAGACCCTATATACCAAGACCCACTGATTCACTAGTCCCTCTAAAGACTGTCTGAGAATCACATCCAGGCTTGCCATGTGTAATCTACTTTGCTGTCATAATATATGGCTACCTCATCCAACTAGAACTTCTTTTATCCACAATACTCCCATCCATTCCCTCAGCTGCTCTTAAGTGATGAATCTCTGATACCAAAGAACTAGGTTAAAGGTAGAAACATTCAGCTAAAGTCTACAAGAAACAGTCACCTGATGTAATTGTAGTCTAGGAGGCTTACTAGTTGATAAGCTCACTCCTTCCTAGTTCTTTCTGATCTCTGGGTGGCTGATTCAACTTGGCTGTTCTGGCTCAAACTCCTCTCCTAAACTGATTGATTCAATCTTGCTTCTCTCAGCTTCTCATTGAATTGCTCTGCTTAGTCTCAAACTATCTCTGGCAATCTGTTCTGATCTTCTGACTCTTTCAGATTTTCTGACTTCATCTGTGTCTTCTGATCTGTACTGAACTGCCTGAACTACAAAGGAACTCAACTCCACTGCACTGCACTCACTGTACTGACTCTCAACTGACTGACCAAATTGTCTGAATTCTAACTTTCTCTGTGTGTCTCTCTGTGTGTCTGTCTGTGTGTCTCTCTGTCTGTCTCTGTCTCTCTGTCTCTCTCTCTCTCTGTCTCTCTCTCTGTCTCTCTCTCTCTCTCTCTCTCTCTCTCTCTCTGTGTGTGTGTGTGTGTGTGTGTGTCTGTGTGTCTGTGTGTCTGTGTGTGTGTGTATGTTGATCTCAAATAGCTTTTCTCCTAAGAGTTGTGTGTATACTATGCCTGAGGCATTCTATCAAATCTTTCTCTGATTTGTCACTTTGTCTGCCCATCAATTAGACATCATTATTTGGGATTAAAGATGTGTACTAAAGGATTCAAGCCTAAAGAATTAAAGATGTGTGTTAAGGCTGTGTCTGTATTCGAGCCATACCACATAGGTCTGAAAGTTCTTTTGATGTGATCAGAAAAGCCATGTTGCTGAATTAAAATTACTTTATACTCTTCTCCAGAGTCCTCACTGCTTTTCTTTAGAGTCTACCATAATATGCTAAACATGAGAAGGAAAATGAGGAACTGTAAACCCAAGAGCTGTGTGTTCCATCCCCACAGTGATTTCACCATGCACAGGGCCTGGAAGGGATAGACTTCCATGTTCTAGTCTCTTCTTCTTGAATCTACTCTTCTGGCACACAAATATATTTTCTCTACACAGTTAAAAAAAAAACCTATGAAGTAATTCTTCCAGGATTGGATTATAATAGTTTAAAAGGAGAAAATAAACTCATCAAACCCCCTCAAGAAAGAAGAAAGGAAGTAGTATTACTATAGAAGTCTAGTTTGCATGTCAAAATCTTAAGGAGTTTGCATTCTTCCTCTTTGTTTTACTAACATAATAAATTTTAATTTTCTTGAGATGACTCAGAAGAAAAATAGGACAATGATTATATTTTAGCAAACTAAAAGTCAAGCACATTGGTAATTTTCAAAATTATCTCAAGTGTGAATATAATGAAGCAAAAGAAATGACTTAATGAATGACTGAATAAATAAACACTTCTCTTACCTATTATGAAAGTTTTGGGGAGTGATATATATATACTTTTATTTATATGTAATTTTCATAAAATGCAATGAAAATTGAAAGGAAGGCTTATTTTAGTTTTCCCAGAGTTACTTAAATTTCAAGACTCAATTTTTCATGTTTACTTTCATGTCCCATATTCAACATTTCTTTTTCCTTTTTAATAATAGCTTGAATCTAAAATTTCTTTCCAATTGTTCCTTGGCTCTTTCTTGACATATCATACTCGCTTAAAAGTTTCTGTTCCATTTCTTAGAAAATATTATATTAAGGGAGGGAATCCAGGCTCTAAAAGACTAAGGTCCACGTTGTCTCACACATGTGGATCCTACCTTTTAATTTTTAAGAACTATCCCATCCACTCCACTTCAGATCCCTAACTCCTGAAGAGTAGAAGGTATGTGTCAGTTTTCATGCCAAGCTCAGCTCTCCTCAAGACTTGGCTTCTATTTGACAGGAGACCTAAGGAGTGGTTAGAGTACTTTGTATTGCTCTATATGTAGGGCATATCAGTGCCTCGAATTCGAAAAACTTAAGCTGGATCAGTGACACCAAAGGAATTAACTCAAACAGTTTTATGGAGGTTACACAAGCCAGATTGGTCCCTGTGGAACACTGGGAAAGACTTCAACCATCTCCAGTGCTATTTGCCCAGCTCCTATCAGCTCCTTACTCTCACTGAAGTTGTCTAAGGGCAATTGGCTGTAAAAAGAAAAGATCCTATATAAATACCTATGTTATTTTTTCTATTTCCTTCTTCCAAGTACATTGGAAAGGACAGGATTTCACACAGGAAACACTTAATGATAATATTTGGAAGAAACCTGCTGACTTCATAAGATGCAGTTGGCCAAGATTCAGCTCAGAAATACCCAGGGAAGTAAAAGCCTACTAGAGTTACCAAGATGAGGTTTCTGCAAGTAATGAAGCTGCCTGTAAAGGGCAGGGCACAATATCACTTACAAAGGGAAAAAAGAAAACATTAGCAAAGCTGCAAGCAGCCTCTGAGCGTGGGGCACAGGTGTGCCACAAAGCAACTAAAGTATCACTCTACGAGGAATGTGGTCAGAGAGGGCTCTTGGGTCAGATGGTGGTGAGAAAGGGAGTCAGAAGAAAAAAAGACAGGAAGAAATTAATGGAAGGGGAAGATGGAGATGAAGGACCACAGGGAATGATCATTCAGAAGAGAATTCAGCAAAATAGAATAGACAGGCTATAGTCATGGTGACTCCCTGAAATGCCAACTGATGAGAGAGATTCTAGTGGAAATGCTTTCAAAAGGCCTCGCAGAATGTTCTTCCAGGAGTCATTTATATTATTGATAATTGCAAAGTGCTGAGCCAGAGGATAAAGTCCTTCCTTCTTTTGTTACATTAGGGCACAAGTACTAAGGAAGATTTGTATTTGTTGCTTCCTAAAGGAATATGAACAGAAATTTTTGTTGTCGTTTTGTTTTGTTTTGTTTCTGCTTGTTAAACTCATCAGAGAACAAATTCCAACTAGGCAACAACACAGGTTACATACTTAGACTATTTTTTTTTAATTTTTTTTTTTACTTAGACTATTAATATTAACCTTTGTCAGTGGTGGTGGTTTGGTTTGGTTTCAGATTAATGACGACTTTTTTTTACCACGTAGCCCAGGCTTGCCTTGAATATATTATGTAACTCAGGTTGGCCTTGAACTCACCATCTTCTCACTTCAGCATCTTAAACTCTAGGACATATGCCACCATATCCAGCTAGGTTATTAATTTATTAATCATTTAAACTTTGACAGAAGATATCACATTCTTATAGGCTAATAAAAATAACTTAAATGGCAACTTAAAGTCACATCTAACCTGGTAGAGAAATGAAATCTCCATATGTGCAAATTTTGTGAGATTTTATAAAGGCTACGTTCTAACAGTAAGTGAAGGAAAGCTCCTTTTTCCCAACCTTATTGATACAAGATACAATGCTGATAAGTAAAACTATGAGTGTCAAAATCCTTCCTCATGGGGCCCAAGAGCCAAGGAAGAGAAGGCACATGAAACAAATCTGATAATTGATCAAAGCCTATTAAGACAAGCCCATGATGGCCTAGGAGCAGAGAACTGGAGTTTCTAATTCTTAAGGTTTCACTTCAGCTAAGAACAGGAGAGATACAGGTCCAGTACAGGAGTATCAAAACTTTCCCCGAATAAACAGAAGTAGAATTTGCCTCTGCTGAAATGCTGGAGAGGCACATGTGTGGGATGGGGGTTTACAGTGACCCTGGCTGCCCCCGGCAGACCTGTAGCACAGCGTCTGATACTGGCATCAAGCCCAGGCTTACAGCTGACAGGTGTGCATCCAGAAAGGAAGGCCAGCTCTATGTGAGATTTCACACGCTTCACTACTAAAGTCCTTCTCCTAATGTAGATCTCAGATGCACAAGTCACTGCCCGAACTATCTCCTTGCCAGGAGAATTAATTATACTGGTAAGTGCTAATCACATAGCCAGGAAGTGAGAACAAAAGGCTTCTGAAAATTAAAAAAAATTCCCTGTAGTTCTCTTTGAATTACTACATGACATTGCATTCAATAATTTTACTAGTAGTTTACAAAGCACAGAAATTTGTGTTTTGCTAAGTAAGTCTTAGACCTATTCTATTTTGTCATATTAGGCATTGTGTGAATTAGGCCTACATAAGGCAAGAATGTTCCTATATCTTTTGGGAGAATGAATCAAGAGCCTTAGCTTCATTCTGTGGTTAACATAAATGAATTCAAACTAAGGGATTGGGGTCCAGCTCACTGATAAAACACTTGCTAATCATTTTCAGAACTCAAGGTTCAATCTCCATTTTATTCTTCTAGGTATGTAATCAATATACATACATATGTGTATATGTATGTATATAAATATGTAATTATATATGTATGTATATATATATATATATATATATATATATATATATATCATTACCATCATGATACACATATCATGATGTAGTATGTGCCATCAAGAACTATATGAAGACTTAGTGTTTCATAGTGTACACTTAGTATTTGGCAGAGACACAGACATAATATGTATCTGGAAGTGACTGTCACTGGCTTCTATTCAGGGAGTAAAACGGAAGGGATATTGTTTTTCACAGAGTTCCATCAGTATCATTCGCACACTGTGAAATGTCATCCAATCATTTCCTGCCTGATAATTCTTGCTAATACGTAGTCCCTTGATAGGACTGAAGTATTCATCACTTAGAGGGAGAACAGAACCCAGAACCAAAAAAGAACTGTATTCTTTAGAGTTACAAAACAAGTTCTGGCTTTCATTTGGGAGATCCAGGCTTTGAAGAACAATTTATGTAGCCTAAGAAGCCATAGCAAAGGATTAGAATATAGAGATTATAAGAGAGAACCATAATACACACAAGGAAGATGAGTAATACAAACTATCTTTACCACCCTGTTAGAAGGAGAGATAATCGTTTTTGGATTCAGAATTGTTACTACAGACAAAGGAAAACAGGTTAAGATATTAGCACAAGATCCATTCCCTTCTCCAGTTAAAATTTCAAAGGAGAGAGATGCATAGCTAGGTCTGTGATTCTCATACAAGAAAATTTGAGACTACCCTGTACTATCTACCAAAGTGAGGGATAGGCACAGAAAGGAGAGGGTAGAACCATTTCATCATTCCTCTGCTTGGGTTTTACATCCTACAGAGATCAATGTTTTGTAACTCTAAAGATACGGATGTCCTCCTGACCATCACCATCACCATCATTGAAACCACTACCATCATCCTCATCCTCCTCTTGGTCTATCTTTTCTCCCTGCATCCTGATAAACCACTCCTTCTGTTTTCATGTGTCCATCTAAAGGTATTTAATCTAAAGCAACATTTCTGTCCTCTCTCCACCTCTTCCTCCATCTTCTCCATTGGATGAAGTATGATTATTTGGCTACTGAACTGGCTGCAGAAACTCTGCCTCAGCAGCAACTTAAGAGGCTGTGGCAATGAGAGGTAAGAGGTATACAGTTACACGTGGGCATTCTCCCCAGAGATTACGAGCCAGAAACAAACCCCCCATTTTGTGATGGTGATTAGCACTTTGGTTACATTGAATCATTTCATCTTTTTCACTGTCATCTTTAAGGGTCTTTACATTCAGAAACAAACTGGCTTCGTAAATACAAGTATACTCTTATTTGTCGAAGAGGGCTTTTGGATTACACTAACTAATTGACTGACCACTCCATAACACTATATTTAACGTCAAACTAAATGGTATCTAATAAAAGCCAAGTGTTGTTTGCTTGGAAGCACAGTGATGAGGTCCACATAAAATGAGAGAACAAGCGGTTTTTAATCCTGACATTCTTACCACAACCATAAGCAGTCTTTCACATACCCTTCCAAAAACTTATGTAGTGCCCAGTTATTTGGTCAGAAGTAGTCATTGTCTACAAATTATCATCTGACAAATAAAGGAAAATATATTTAAATTTTTAAAATTTGTATGTATGCATGACCAAGATCTTTAGAGACACAGATACTGTCAATTATAAATGCCTTAAAACTCATTTTAGATTTATATGACCAAAACTTCAAGTTTTCAAAAAAGGAAATTGAAGAAGATACCAGAAGACAGAAGAAATCTCCCACACTCATGGACCAGTAGAATTAACATAGAAAAATGGTATATACCCAAAGGATGCTCCATCATACCACAAGGGTGCTTTCTCAACTATGTTCATAGCAGTTTTATTCATAATAATCATAAACTGGAAACAACCTAGATGTCCCTCAACTGAAGAATGGATAAAGAAAATCTAGTACCTTCACATAATAGAGTATTATTCAACTACTAAAAAAAAAAAAAATGACATCACGAAATTTGCCAACAAATGGATGAAACTAGGAAAAAAAAAGTATCCTGAGGTAACCCAGACCCAAAAGGACAAATGTGGAATATACCTACTTATAAATGGATAGTACCTGTTAACTAGAGGATAACCATGCTACAACACACAGACCCAGAGAGACAGCACTTAAAAAAGAGTATACACTATATTTCAGTTTAGCAAAGCCTTACCACACTGAGCCCATTAGAGCTGTGCATTCAATGAGTCAAAGGTTTAGACATATTTGGCCAGCACACAGCTCAATGTGAAAATGTCTAGCTAGTGGGTGGAAGATGTGTAATTTGAGCTACTCCATTCTTTAAAAGAGGTATTTTATAAAAATTAATGGGAATGTCTAACCCACTTCCTACTTTTCCCCAGCAGAAATATCTAGGAAACCTAGTTTCTGGGATAATGCATTTCCTCACATCCCTTCTGACAGGGAGAAGACCAAGAGTGTCTCTAGTAAACTGTAAAGGTTCAGGACTGACAATGCCTTCCAAATATGACTGTGGAATACATGTGAAGATAATATATAGCTAGCCCCCATGTGGAAGAAATAAAGCAGAGAGCTTAACTTAGTTCCTTAAGGTAAAAGCAAGATGCAATCCCTTCATAACTACAGCTCAACTCACATTGGTTGTGCAAGTATTAGCAATACCTCTGGGATACATAATTTATTAGCTCCTTGTAGGCAAATAAAGTTTTATCTAGTCCATTAAATATCCCCAGGAAAAATTAATTTACTATTGAAACATATATGAGATGGCTATATTTAGACCTTTATAATAAAACAAACCCAAAAGATATAATAATAAATCAATTGACTGTATATCTTAAAGTATTTAACTAAATACTATATTACCTTCTTTTTCACTGTTGTAGTAAATATATATTTACATATATATTTATATGCATGTATATTTTAACAGATATATATATATATATATATATATATATATATATATATATATACACACACACATAATATATTATCCTCACATCTTCCTTCTTGCAGTATTATTTTTCCAGAGCCAGTTTTTGAAAAATACTCTCTCAATTCAGATACAGATTCTGCCACTCGGTTGTGTTTACATTTCTCAACCTATTTTCCCTACCTACCTCTCGAGACAACTCATACAAGTTGATGATTATAGAGAACTTTAGATTGCTCCTGGGGTGCAGTGAGTGTGTAGTACATGCAAGCAGCTGTCATAGTCTGCAGCATCAGCACCAGCACTGTATTGCTCTGCATCCTCTTCCTTTGCTACCCTCTCAAATACATGCTCTCGGGAGACCACTTCTGCTTGCATTGTTTGCAGTATAGGAACTACAGGTGAAGCAATAATGCTAGTTTTTCTGATCACCTCCTCACTCCTCTCCATGGAAATAAGAATGGTGTATTTCATTGGCAAGTCTAATAAAAAGAACCTCTGTTTTCATGCAGAGATCTAGCTTATCCTTCTGTTCACTTCTGCTTTCAAAGCCATTAACATAACCAATTACAAGATGAAATTTTAGCAAAATGGTTTAAATAAAAACTCACGTGCTACTCTTCAAACAGTGTTATCAGTAAAAATGTTTCCAAGACCGAGTGACTGCTTTCTAGTTCCATGTTGGATCTGGAGTCTTCAGGGAAAGACTGGTGTGATACATTGGCCTTCTGTGACCTCAGCACTAACCTCCACACAAATGCTTTCCTTTCTTCTACCTGCTCAACTCTTTCAACAAATGTCTTTCTCAGCCAAAACTATGCCTGCAAACCATATTCAAGACTGATTTGTTCAACACTTCAAACACTGTACAGAAATGAGTTCATACTTTTTTTCTGATTTTGGTCTTTATTCCAAGACTTAATGACTTTCCCACTCACTTTGTCCCCAAGCCAAAGACCTGAACTTTCCATGATACCACTCTTCTAATCTCACATGTTCAATTCTAGTCCTTAGACTTCATATTCTTCCTGTGGTCCCATTGACCTGTCTCTGCCCTTATTTTGGACTCTCTTGTCCCTCATATATAGCAGTCTCCTACACCTTCACACCCATCATCACCAAAATTTTCCCTTCTTTCTCTTCCTCAACTTCTACTAGAGTGATGTTAGGACCATACACACAATCCACCAGTCAGTCACATCAAACTCTCCTTGGAAAAAGTCTGAACTTGTCTAAAGGAGAACTTCAATTTGTAACTGCTTTCTAGTCTGCCAAATTAATTACTCATAGCCAGGGTCCTCTATCAGCATGCTATATGCCTTAGCTGTAGTGCATCTATCCAGGATGATGGGATTGGAGGTGGGGAGATGGGTCAGTGGGTAAAATGCTTGCTGTTCAAGCATAAGGACATGAGTTTGGATACCCAGCACCCACATAAAACCTTGTCTGGTGATTCACACCCTAACCTTGGTGTTGCATTAGACAAATGAAAACAAGTAGATCCATGAGGCTTGCTGACCAACCCGGTTGTTCACGACTGTAAGACTGCTTCTTAGGAGACAGAGACTGATTCTTAGAAAAGCTGTACTAAGACCAAGTAAAGCATCCAACATCAACCTTTGGACTCTGTACGTGCACACATAAACAAGCAAGTGTACCTGTGCCACAAGTGTACACACACGCACACACACACACCAAAAAAAAGGGAGGTGTGACTTACTTGAAAACTGAAACAGAAAATGAATGTTTCTAATTAAGAGAAAATTATTTCGCCATCACAGAAGTCTGTTTTCTCTAATTAAAACAGAGTTTTTCACACTGAAGTACATTTGAATTATTTAAATAACTTAAAGCTAAGCATGATCACATCTAATGAGTACACAGAACACTCATTATTCCTTTATATCATATCCACTGTCATCAGTAAAAAGGGAGCCAATAAACTGTGGCTGAGGTTATTTGTGCATCTCTATGCCGTCCTCACCGGGCTTGGAAGAGTCTCATGGGCCCATAACAATGTGAGGCTTACCCATTCTTTTGAAATCCACCTAACAGTCTTCTTATCTTTCTTAATATCTTCATTTTTTTTTCAAAATAGCCTTTTCTTAACCTCTGTTGTCCCCCAGAGCATGTGTTACATTGCTGAGGTGACTTTATACATATTTTCATTGCCACTTCGTGTCACCTTTATGCTCCCTCCAGATGCATTTCCTCAGGTCTCCCTGGTCACCCAATCTCCAGCACTTACCACGATGCTGACATGAAGTTCAATAACAGCTTACTGAAAAACGGATACTGCTTATGTTTTATTAGATTTCATGATTCATGCAGAAAGGAGACGTACATGGAACAAGAAACAAAAAGTGCCCTTCTGTTTTCCTTTTGGAAGCTTCCTATTTCTACCAGGTTGCAAAATGAAATGGAGGTAGGGGTGGCTGGGGGATAACCAGTTACTTTACTGTCAACAGTCATTTTTCAAAACACGTTTTAAGGTAGAAAAATGTTTTGAATAATTTCAATCTTAACAGGAAATCCAAAGCCAAGTCAATCATTGCATTTTGCCACTTTATTTCAGAACTGTTGTATTCCATAAGCAAGCACACTGCTATCTCCCTCCACAGCCGTAGCTAGCCTTGACTCTATCAAACCTGTGTGGAACAGTGGTTTTATGTGAAATCGGTTTACTTTTAATCAACTTGGACAATAGCCACTGATTGCTTTTCCCTCACTCTTAGAATTTCACAATTACAAATTCCTATAAATAATGTCACCTTGTCTTGGGACTTGAATTTGGAAACATGAAACACATCAACCTGGCACTAATCAAAATCCCCACTACTGCAAGGGTCAGGCAGCCATGCTCAACAGTTTGATAAAGGCTGTGGCTGCACATTATTAGGGCAATGTCCCTGCTTTTATCAATGCCCGAAAGTCAGCACTGAGTCATTTGATTTCTTGAACAGAACATTATGAGCATTTTCTACCAAAGCTCAATCAGTCATATTTTTAATCATTGCCTTGTTAAAACATGCATGGCAGACTGACTGTTCTAGGAAAAACAGTAGGTTAGTCAGCTGGCTAATAACTCTGAACTGGTAAATTGCCGTGTTTACTTCTTGCTGTATGGACACTGCAGTCAGACATTTGTAGACCGGTAGACATGAGTCAGAGACTGAAAATGGCCATGCACATTCACAGACAGCTCACCAGGGGCCATAGTGAGCTGTTTTTAGTCTTTTCTAACTTGTAGTTTCTAAACAGGCTATAGAGATTGAGGGAGTCGGTGACAAGGCTATTTTCCCAGATGCAAACAAGACTACACTGTGCTAGTTGTGATCTAGGTAGGAGAAATCAGCCACTGGATGTAGAGCCCTTGAAACTTGTGCCTGAACTTGCAACCAGACCACTAAAGTTATTCAACTTTGGGTATCGGATATGACTCAGTAATTCCATGGCATAGTGCTTTTACAGTGTGTCTGGAGACGATGGATTATTTCATCCCCAGCAGCATAAGTACATGCACATACATACACATACTCTACCTTGATTCTGCACGTTCAGCATACCCGTTCAGATTCTTTCTACTTTACATGTTTGAGTGCTTTCAGACCATAGTGCTGTTCTGATGCTTGTAGCAAGAGAGAGAAGACGAAAGAGGTGTTTTCAGGAGTTTCCAACTGAAGTTTGAATACGAGAGTCTCTGCTAAGTGGAGCGTCAGGACAAAGACTGTTCCCAGAGGGTCCTGAGCTGCGTAGCAATGGCTACACTCTAGCCCTGTCACAGCTCAATTACTAGATCAGTGGTTCCCAACTTTTCTAACGCTGCGACGCTTTAATACAGTTTCATAAGGATATCTGAGTGCAGGATATCTGATATGTGATCCGTGTGAAACGGTCATTCAGTTCATAATGCGATTGACCCACAGGTTGAGAACCACTGTACTACAGACTGTAGTCAGGTGCAGTGAATCTGGCCTCATGTAAGTATTCTAGCCTACTGTGTGGAGCAGCACTTGAAAGCTGTCTGGGCAGCTACATCTGTGCAACACATTGTCTTGAAAGAAGATCTGAGCAAGTGACCTCTGTGGCCAACACAGACATCATTTTTTATATTTGTGAAAATAACTTAGCATCAAGTTTCCCAGTGGTAGTAGTCCCCAAATGGAACAAATGCCTCAGATTTGAGATTTTCTTAAATCACATTAAAAGAAAACAAAGGACTAACTGTCATTAAGGACGTTTTCTGAAAAGAAAAGCACAATAAATTCCATACGGATAATTTTAGGGATACACCAGTTAGTTTGCTTTTACACTTCTGTGATAGAACACTGACCCAAAGGCCTGTTCTGTGAGATGGAGCCAATGTGTGACATGTCTCGGGTGGTCAAGAACCTGAAACTAGATAGGTCAGGGACCCAGGAGAAAACTAAATACTAGTGTTCTGCTAAAAGGATAGGCAATAAAATAAATGCTAGTGACACTCTTCTATGCCCTTAGATCAGTGGCTCACTCGGCCATCACTGAGAGGCTTCCTTCTGCAGCTGATGGGAACAAATACAGAGACCCAAAACTAGGTACTGTACAGAGGGTCAGTCCTTTTTAACATTCAGTCCAGGACGCGATGACTCCATCAAACCTGCCCTCGTGGCAGAGAAGAGGAGATGGAAATATCTAAACTGCAACCTAAAACTCCACCTGTCCAAATTCCTTCCCTCCTTTCTCTCTTGCTGCAAGAGTTCTATCAGCAAGTCTCCTTGCTCCGAAGTCTCCTCCTCCTCCTCCTCCTCCTCCTCCCCCTCCTCCCCTCCTCCTCCCCTCCTCCTTCTCTTCCTCCTCCTCCTCCCTCTCCCACTTATCTTACAGCATAAATTGACTCCTAAAATCTGTTAAATTGGGCAGTGAGGTTGCCACAACTGAGGACTTCTACGCAGCATTCTGCTGAGACATGGACCTCTTTAGAGGGAGACCTCTGCTACGCCGGTGCCCGACGGCATTTTCAGCTCTACTTTAGGAAAATGAAAAATGATGGACTGCAGGCAAAGCTGCAGAGCTTCTGCCCACGAGGGCTGACAGCTTTGCCAACCCGGCTTGTGGCAGATTCAGTCTTCCTCCCAGGTGTCCCTGGATACAACGCTGCTCCTGCGAGCCCCAGTCCCAACACGGAAGCATTGGCACCTGCGGCTCACGTTTATGCTCCACTGGACGTCATAGTTTGAGTAGCCCTTAAACAGCTCCCCACCACACTGACTTGCCCTGCTTTGTTCAGAGTTTTGTCTGAAATACCAGTTGTTGGTTTTGAGTGCTGTTTATTATGGGCGCAAGTAATAATTATTGGTTTCCGGCTCTAAACATGTCTGTATTTGTTTCCTAACTCTGTAAAAACAAATGGCCGCAACACTGCAGCCTAAACATTACTCATTTATTGTTGCAGAATTCCCAAGGTCAGAAGACTCTACTGAGCTCACATGAGTTCTTTCTGTCTTTTATTTTCCTTTCCTTCCTTCCTTCCTTCCTTCCTTCCTT
Source organism: Grammomys surdaster (assembly GCF_004785775.1). NCBI lineage: Eukaryota > Metazoa > Chordata > Mammalia > Rodentia > Muridae > Grammomys > Grammomys surdaster. The sequence continues at coordinate 273,082 of NW_021620078.1, read as the reverse complement.
CCTTCCTTCCTTCCTTCCTTCTCCCTCCCTCCCTCCCTCCCTCCCTCCCTCCCTCCCTCTCTCTCTCTCTTTCTGTTTTTTCTCTTTTAATCAGATGGAGACTTTACTGATTTCTAATACTGGATATGTTGAATGCTTTGCATATTCTTTTCCATTCACCCTCTCTCTTACTAGTCCCCTTCATCCACTCCCTAGACAGTTTTACTTCTCTGTTCATGCCTATGTGCACACATGGTTCTATGTATGTATATAAAAACCTAGGAGCCACGAAGGAGAGGAAGCATATGTTATTTGTCTTTCTGGACTGGCTTCTTCTACTTAATAGGATTTCCTCTGGTCCCAACCATTTTCCTACCAACAACATGACTTTTTTCTTCTTTATAAAAACAATCCCATTGTGTACATACACCACATTTCCTTATCCATGGCCCGTTGTTAGACACTGGGTCCTATAGTTTAGCTTTTATGAACAATGCTATAGCAAGCATTGACATGCAAGTGTCTCAGTGATATCTTAGAGTCTGTGAGGTAAATATTCAGGGGTGGTAGAGCTAGGTCCTATGAAAGTCACATTTTCTTTTCCTTTCTTTTCTTTCTTTCTTTTTTTTTTTTTTTAGAACTCTGTACTGACTCTCTAGCTGAGCTGAACTGCTTTACATTCCCAGCAGAAGTGTATGAGGCTGCTCCTTTGTTCACATCTTCATCAGCGTTGTTTGTTTTTTGTTGTTTTTTTTGTTTTGCTTTTTGTTTTGTTTTGTTTTGTTTTGTTTTGTTTTGTTTTATGCCTGACTAGGCAACAATGTCGGGGCCAACAGCACCACACTTCTGACTTCAAGCACAGATTTGTCTTCCACAGCCACCCAAGCTGTGAGCAGGCTGAAATTGGAAGACTATGGTCTTCTTCCTGGCTGTTTAACAAAGGAAAATTCTCAGGTACTACTATTGACTTACAGGTTTCACCATGTGGTCCCCATGAGTTGATAACAACGTAAGTAGTTGCTTTCTTCTAGGCCAATGAGCGAATGCATCTCTAACCTCAGTACCTCCCCAGCTGGCTATGACTGAGTCTTATAGAAGTTGTAATGACTATTCCTGGTTGTCAACTTGAGTATATCTGGAATGAACTGCAATCCAGAATTGGAGAGCTCACATGTAATCCAGGTCCTGAGGCATAATGCCCATGAAAAGCTTAGGCTCAGGCAAGGTGGGACATGCCTTACATCCAAGGAGAAAGAGGCAAGCAGATCTCTGAGTTCAAGGCCAATGTGGTGGTTTGAATATGGTTGGCACAGGGAATGGCACTATTAAAAGCTTGATAACAAAGTGATTCAATCTTCAGTTAATTGATAATACCAGTAGCAACTTCTTCCAAGCCCTCAAAGGTCTGCACTTGGGCCACTCTTCTGAGTTCTGGAGAAACAGCACCAGATTCGTGGGTTCAGGCACCTGATTCATTTGTTTCTTCCAAGTTTCTAATAACCTCATTTTCTTTCTTTTTTCCCTCCTAAATCTAGACTTGGAGAAAAGATCCTTCTGTTGTTTTATCATATCGTGGAGTTTCATAAGGTGATACTTTAACTGTATCACCTTATGGTTGTTATTTATTAATTTTCAATTCTCCAAAAGTTTAGACAGTTGCTTGTTGTGAATTCTTCCTTTAAAGAAAACACTACAGTTTTCACATTTATGTATAATTCCATATTGTGGAACCAGTTGTAAACAGTCTCCTTTCTTGTTACTTTTTTTCTAAACTCTCTTTTTAAGAGAGAGAGGAAAGGAAAGAGAGAGAGAGAAAGAGAGAGAGAGAGAGAGAGAGAGAGAGAGAGAGAGAGAGAGAGATTATACTGCCCTAGATGACCTGAAGCTGTTTGTGTAGATCAGGCCTGCCTTTGCCCCCAGAGTGCTGGAATTAAAGGTGTATGCAGCCACACCCAGCTAACTATTAGTTTAGTGAATGGTAGTGCAGAACACAAAGCTTTCTAGAAGAACACAGATTAGTTTATATTACAAGTGTCTGTAATCAGCATTTTAATGTCTCTGTTGTCCTCTGTATATTTACCATAATTGATTTACCTGGCCCCACTTACTGAGCAACTTTAAACATGAGAAATGTTTGCTTGCATTTCAGCTTCTCCCTAGAATGGATCTGTAGAAGAAAGATAGGTGAGCAGGTTTGTTTTGTTTTGTTTTGTTTTGTTTTGTTTTGTTTTGTTTTGTTTTGTTTAATGTTGAGATCAGGGGCTGGAGAGATAGTTCCGTGGCTGAGAGTACCAGTTGCTCTTCCAGAGAACCTGAATTCAATTCCTAGTATCCACATGGTGGCTTACAACCACTCAGTTTCAGAGGATACAATGTCGCCATCTGGCCTTTGTGGGCACTGCATGCACGTGGTTCCCAGAGGTATGTGCAGACACATCCACTAGCACAGCCAAACTTCGGGGGAGCTCTGAAGTCTTGCGGAACAGTCGGGACAGGATTGAGGGAGCTGGAGGTGTCAAGGTCACCACAAGACCTACAGAACCAGCTAACCTTGGCCCATGGTGGCTCACAGAGACAGAGCCACCAACCAAAGAGCATGCACGGCACTGGACATAGGCCCCCCGACACATTTGTAGCATTTGTGCTTGGTCTTCACATGGGTCCCCTAAGAACTGGAGTGGGAGTTGTCTTGGACTTTGTTACCTGCCTTTGTATTCCCTTCTCTTAGCTGGACTCCTGGTTGGGCCTCAGTGGGAGAGGATGAGCCTAGTCCTGCTGCTACTTGATGTCCGAGGGCAGGGTGGTACCCATGGGAGGCTTTCCTTTCTCTGAAGAGAAGAGAGGATAGTGCGGGAGGGTTTATGAGGGTGGGACTGGGAGGACCTGTGTTCTGGATATAAAGTACATAAATTATTAATGGAGAAAATTTAAGGTTGATTTTTTTAAAAAAAAATTAGATCAAATGTCCCATATAAAGGCTCATTTTTAAATTTAAATTTTACCAACCATGAGTGAATGTCTATCCATCTATGTTTTCATTGGTGTATTACTTTATCTGGTATAATAGTTAGCATTTAGGTAGCTGGAAAATGATGTCTTATTTTAACACATCACTGAAGATCAAAACCCTGCCTCTGTGTGTGCTTGGGGGTTTGCCCTTTCACTTAATAAGATGCCACTGTGACTTTTCCAGGTACTTCAGCTGGAAATGAGAAACTTTGCTCCTCTCAGCATCCATCAAACTTCCTCTGTATCTGGAACTTTCCGCACTTTATTTTTGGTCGCATTTTCCATTTGCTTCGGTCCTGTGCCACTTGTGGGAACATTACTCTGCTTCTTTTAATCATTATCTCAGTATTATTTTTTCCCACGTGCTTACAGGTTTCGTGTTTTCACTCTCTCATGTATCTTGAACGAGGACAAACTCTCTTATCAAACTTAACACTGGGAAGAAGCTCCTTTCCTTCTTGGAACAAATTCAAATAATCACAAATACAATCGAAGAGCCTTTGGATTTCTCCCAATGTCTATACTTTATGCTTCTCTGGTCAAACTTCAGACCCTACTCTGATAAGCTGCATTCTTTTGAACTCATTTGATAACTTTGAATGGGTGTCTATGATACTAAAAAGCATACAGTCTTACAAACTAATCATATAGCCCTTGATTGTTTTCAACAGTGACAATGAAAATCAAATATTTGGCATTATAAGCCTCTGCTGTTAAAACATGCTTATGTCCAAATATAGTTTTGGTGTTTAGCTTTGTGACTGCATATGATCAATAGAATGAATGTTCACATTCCTGTGTGAAGGATGGATATAACAACAATAACCACTTAATATTAACTGTGTGAGTTAAGCACAATGACATGATAGGCATCTAGCCTCTATCAGAATGTATAACAGAATGTTTGTTGAGCTCCTTTTATGTTCCAGGCAGTCATTCATTGATTTGAGGATGTGAGAATATAAAATTCAATGAAGCATGCAAACTCTCCCTTGGTGGGCATGCATTTTAATGTAAAAAAAAGAGCTATTAACAAAGAAATAATAAGATATGTAATGTGTTTGATGGGGTAAGAGATGGAAGTGGAGGAACAAAGCAAAGAGAAAGAGCGTGGAGAATGGGCAGTTTGATGACCAGAAGCAAGGTGTAGGGCCAGGTAGTTATCCAGGCATGCCTAACTCAAAGGACACAGCAGAGCAGAAATCTGTACGTGTCACAGAGCAGGAAATCCTAGCCTGGGTACTGAACAGAACACATGCTTCTCTTCTGATGCAAGTGAGAGAGACCACCACAATAAAGCAAATAAAGCAGCAAACAGGAAAAAGAAAAGAAGTCAAGACCATGCAAGTTCAAAGAGTAAAGATTTAACAATATCTAAAACTAAGGAGATACTGGGCTCGAGAGATGTCTCAGTGGTTAAGAGCATCCACCCTTGCAGAGGCCTAGAGCTCAATTCCTAGGACCAGTGCCAGGAGGTTTGTGGCTGCATGTAACTCCAGCTAAGGGGGATCTAACAACCTCTTCTGGCTCCCACCAGCATCTGCACACACAGACACAAGTTCACAATGTAGACACAAACACACAGAGAAATAAAAATAAGAAAGTAAGTCTTTCAAAAGAAAAGCACAGAATGCTTGGGCAGATGTCTTATCAGAGAGAGCACTGGCTGCTCTTCCAGAAGACCCAGATTCAAGTGCTGGCACTTACATAGAAGCTTACAACCATCTGTAAGTCCAGTCCCGGAGGATACCTTGTCTGGCCTCTGGAGGAACTGCGTATACAAGGTACACAGATATATCTGCAGAAAAAAACACCCATACACTTGAAATAAATAAAAGGAACAAGAAAAATCTTTAAAAAATAAAGTTACTATTTTAGATGAATAATACTTCAGAAAAATCTGTAATTTAAAAGTACAGATACATAATGGGAATTTTTTTTAGCTAGTAGACATCTTGGAAGGAAAAACAACTACAACCGCCCCAAACTAAAGAAGAAGAGAATGAGAAATACAGATATTCCCTAGGATCAAAGCTGGACACTGCTCTACAAGAAACCTGACCACATGAGCTTTAGGAGAAAAAGATGTTGAACGTAGCCATCGAAAGATGCTTTCCGTATTGAATACTCTAAACTGACAATAATCAAGTAAGTCTACTCAGTTTTTAATCTGTATCTGGCTTGTCTAGACATTGTTCTTATAAAAGTTTTCTGATGTCCTTCAGGATAAGATGGTGATTCAGCTGAAAATAATCATTTTTATCCCCAAAGAATTAATATATAAATATTCTACTTTGAGGTACTTCTCAGAGCTGAAGCCTAGCCAATGCAATTGTAAAAGAAAAAACCTGAGAAGCCGGTTCTTCAAGTATATTCCTACTAACAGGCCAACACCCCTGACTCATACCACATACTTAACAAATGCCCCAATTTTGGTTAAACCATATTTCCAATGCCTTGTCCACTGATTTCCCCAGAAAATATTGTTTTACAAATCTTTCAGGAGACTAAAGCCAGTCAATAATATTAGAATTCTGCTCAAATGTCTTCGGGCAGTTTTTATTTAATATTGAACATAGTACCTTATGCCATAATTTGGTTTATACTTGACATTCAAGGTTCTATAACCCATTTATTTTATTTAAGTAGTTTTTGATAAATTATAGAATATTTGATTAAAAAACTAAAAGTAATATTAGCTGGAGAGATAGGTCACTGGTTAAGACCACTGACTGCTCTTCCAGAGGTCCTGAGTTCAATTCTGGGCAACCACATGGTGGTTCACAACCATCTGTAATGAGATCTGATGTCCTCTTCTGTCATGCAGGCACACATGCAAAAAGAGCACTCATATGCATAAATGAATCTTTAAATATGTATGTGTATATGTATATTAACAAGGAAAAAATTACAATATTGAAACAAATGGAATTTCTATGTCACTACAATACAAATACCCTGATAGAAGCAACTGAGGTAGTCCAAAACTGAAATAAGGGATGATGACACCCTCCCTCTTTCGGATGGTTCTTCCAACCTCAATAAATCCAGCTAAGACATCCCTCACAGCAATCCCAAAGGGCTGACAAAATCTAAATAATTCTGTTCAAATGGTCATGGGGTCCTGTTGCCTAAATGATTCAAGTTGACAGTCACACTGCATTTAAAATTAAAACTAGCAGCTATATTGATTAATTAGACACAACCAAAAAGGGGTTCTTAGGAAGTTCTGCTTCCATATAAGTTGTTAACCAATTGACCCTATTGCAAACTCTCAGACATTCTAAACAAACAAACGGAAGGGAAAGAAAAGATTGCCCAGAGGCATCGGGTCAATGGATCATTCATGGTCACTGCCTTAAAGGAGTAACACGGGTGGGCTTCTTCTGAAATGCAAAGATGGTTCTTGTTGAACTCATCTATCTACCACAAGATGGAGAAAACCAAAAAATAAACCATGACAAAGTTGAAACTAGATGGAAAATGTTAGCTTTATATCCCCTTTTTACCTGTGCATAATGTGTCTTAGGGAGATGGGGTTGGGGGGTAGGGTGACAGAGACAGAGTCAGAGAGATGGAGAGACAGAGACAGAGAGAGAGCAGAGTAAGAGCGCCAACTTCCTTTCTGTTCCCCTTGCATTGAGCCTCTGTGCAGACTCCAGTGTTTCAGCAGCTGAGCTGTGAGAATCTACAAAACAAAACGGCAAGAAAGAGAACAAAGAGCCAAGGGCAAGATGACGCTCTGGAAAATGAAATGTAAAAAGCTGAGAAGAAAGAGAGACGTGGAGTCTCAAATTCTGTCCAAACATACAGCTTTTCTATAGATCCACAAGGGAAAATGTACACATTTCCAGCCAGGCAGGAAAGCCTGAAATGATACTTTATCAGCTTCTGAAAACACAGCACACAATTTTAGCTTCCGAGACGCGTTGCTTACTGAAAGAAAAACATCAGCGTCCTTTGATGAAACATAAGAAAATCAACAATCGCATCATAATATCCACAATGTCCAGGATATGATACAAAATTATTTCAAATAGGAAAGCGTGTCTCATCATGGGGGGTTGGGGGTGGCAATCAGTACAGACTGAGATGCAGAATCCAGACTAGAATCAGTGAACAGAGTCTCCAAGTAGCTGCTGTAACTGTCTTCATGAGGCAAAGCAGTCAAACTCTAAAAAATAAAAATATTGGAGATCTCACCAGAAAACTAAAAAATACAGAAAAGCACAAATGGAAATTGTAAAACCAAGTGTGAATTAAATCATGCACAAAGTAGTCTCAAGAATAATGAAGAAGATAGGGAGAAGGTAACTATGAGTTCATTGGAATTACAGTCTTAAAAACATAAATGAGGGAATACTGTAGACAAACACTGACCAGAGTCTCGGGGGCTTACAAAACATTAACCAAAGGCTTAGCCCACATGTGACTGGATTCTCAGAAGGAAACAGGTGACAGAAACAGGAACAATATTTTAAGGCAAAAAAATGGGTGAAAGTTCCTTCAATTTAACACAAGACATCATTTATAACTAAGGACAGAAAATTCTGATCAGGCTAAAAACAAGTCAGCAACAAATAGCTAGGCACAAAAAACAAAAAGCAAGAGTACACTTTGAGCATATAAAATATAGAACAGCAGCTCAGGTTTTTCTATAAATTCCATTGAGATTTCTCCTAACAGTTTGAAAAAATAAATACCCACAATCTGATTTCGGAAATGTTTGCCTCTATCTTGGTTCCTGTGTGAAACTTTTTTAAAATGTCATTTACAATATTTTATTTAATTTTGTTTTAGGGAAAAGTCTCCTTTTTGTGGTTCAGATTGGCTTATAATTCACTATCTAGCCAAGGTTAGCCCTGAATTGTAGACCCTCCTGTGTCCATCTGTGTAGCGCTGAGATTGTTGCACTCCCACCTCGAGTAAGGAAGTCTTGTACAGATATTAACACAGCCATGTTTATTTTTCACTATTCACAATAGCTAATAAACAGAAACAATTTGCATTTTTGCCAGCAAACGAATAGATTGTTTTTAAAAAAAATGGTACATAGCACAATGAAGTTTTAGTCAACCATAAAGCAAAAATGAAATTATAAAATTTTCAGGAAAAAAAAGGGAGAACCTGGCAATAATTTTATTAAATGAAGTAATCTGAACTCAGAAGAATAACTGCATGTTGTCTGTACTACTGGGATTCTAGAATTTTAATTTTTATCTCTGCGTTTATGTGGGGGAATCTAGGTTGGGACCCACCAGTGGGGGGGGAGTCATTGCTACTCTGTCCTCAACACGTAGTTGGTTTGGTTAGGTGGAACTGAGCACTGTAGACTTTACTGGCCTTTCCTAACAAACACTACTCCCTGGGTTTTAGTCCCAGTAGAGAATTTTTTTTAAGTTAACTACATTTACTTAAAACAATAAGAGAGCAGAAAGAGCCAAAGCACTCTGAAAAGGGTTTAACAGTAGAGGGCAGAAGCCACGTGTGAACTTCTAGGATAAAGCTGATTGTCAGGAAAGCACAAGGTAGGCAAGCTGACCAAAATGAAGGAGCAGCTATTAGGGACAAAAGCAGGGAGAAAAGGCTTGTCATTTCCCACAGCTTGAGGGTGCTTTGCAATCTGTCATGGGAGGAATCGGGACAAAGCTTGAAGCAGTCGGTCACACTGTATCTGCCCGTAGTGTTAGATCTGAGGAAAAAGCCAGTTCCACAACTATCTGATTAAAGTGAGCTGTATTTAGAACTGGCCTGCCTGCTGCCTCTCTCCAACATCAGGATTTCAGAGAACAGCCCCACACTAACTATTGAGGTCCCTTTTATGGGGAAGGGTTGGGGTTGATAGAAAGACAGCTGTTGAGATAACTGGATGTTAGCACCTGGACCCAAGAGCTAAGGACTCAAGGCTGTGGGGTAGATAAGTGTAAGAATACATCTTGTTGGGAGGACACTCATCAAGGCACATGGGAAGACAGGTTCTCATAGGGCAAAAGGGATATCATGAATCACAGGTCCAGGAGTTTTGCAAGGCAAAGGGATATGCGTCATGGGGTCACAAGGTCATTGTAGGTTGAAAACCATGGTATGCAGGATACATTAGGCTTAAGAAACAAAAACGTATTCTCGTAAGGTATGGAGACTTAGTAAAGAGGCTCGGCAATGTGGCTCCTTAACAACAGTAGGGCTCCTGGTTTCCTTTCTCACAGTGCAGCAGACAGCAATGAATGCTGGTGCTCAGAGCACCTTCACCTTTAGTTGGAGACCCAGCTCATGGGGATATTGTCTCCAACAGACAGGGTGGAGCTTCTCTGTGATCAATTAAATCGTCCTAGAATGACCCTTACAAGTTCAAGCAGAGATGTGGATTTATTATAAATCCAGGTAATACAGCAATGCCTGTTAACTAATAATTTGGGGTATCATACTGACTGGATTGAAGAATGCCTAAAGAATTGGAATCATACTGTTGGTGCTATGACTGTGAGAGGATGGTGTGTGGTAAAACAAGTAGGGGATCCATGGACCCCAGGATGTGGGCAGACATCCTCTGGCAGCAACAGATGGAGCAGAAAACAGAAAAAAAAGATAAGGTCTCCCTTCTTCTTCCTCTTCCTCCTTCTCTTCCTTCTCCCCCTCTTCATCCTCTGCCTCTTCATCCTCTGCCTCTTCTCCTCCTCCTCTTTCTCCTCTTCCTCTTCCTCCTCCTTTTCCTCTCCTCTTCTTCCTCCTCCTCTTCCTCTCACCTCCTTCCTCTTTTCCCCATTTCCTCCTCTCTTCTTCCTCTTCCTTCTGCTTCTCACCTCTTTTTCCTCTTCCTCCTCTTTTTCCACGCTCAGTTCTTCTTTGATGAGTAAGCATGTTTTCTTATACTACTTCCCTTGAATTCTAGGTTCTACTATGAGCTTCTGGAACTTGTCTAGTGACCTTCTGTGCCGGGTAGATTTATGTCAACTTGACACAAGCTAAAGTCATTTGAGAGGTGGGAACCTCAATTTTAAAAATGCCTCCATAAGGTTTGGCTATAGGAAATCTGTAGGGCATTTTTTTAATTAGTGATTGATGGGAAAGGCTCAGCCCATTCTGGGTGGTGCCATCCCTGCATTTGGTGATCCTAAGTTTCACAAGGAAACAGACTGAAAAAGCCATGGGGATCAAGCCAGTAAGCAGCACCTCTCTGTGGCCTCTGCATCAGTTCCTGTCTCCAGATTCATGCCCTGTGTGAGTTCCAGTTTTGACTTCCTTCAGTGATGAACACCGATATAGAAGTACAAATCAAATAAACTCTTTCCATCCCCAAGTTCCTTTGGTTATGGTGTTTCATCATGGCAATAGTAACGCTAACTAAGACACTCACTTAATATTTGTGGACTTTGATCCTTGAACTGATGGCTTCTGTGTCACTGTTGCTGCCTCTGTAATGCAGAGGAACTTTTCCTCTTCTGTGATCATGATGCACCTCTAGAAAGTCCCAGCTAACATATCATGCTTTTGTTCAGTTCAAAGCCCAGAATAACTAGAGTCTCTGCTCACTGTAGTCAGGTAGTAGGAATCACAGGCTACTTGAAGGAAGATCAAGCTCTCAACTCCATCTGACCCTCAGTTGGCTTCATGGGATCCTTTCACAGTCTATGCATTCAAATGTTGATATCATCCAGAAAGACTCTCACAGACACACCCAAAGTAGTTACTGACCAAAAGTTTGGATATACCCAGTCATATTGACCACCACATTAACCATAAAGGAAAAGTTAGATAGAGTCAACCACATTAAAATTAAGAACCCTTCATCCAAAAACAACACAAGCAGTATAACAAGCAGTAGAAAAACAAGCCACAAACTGCAAAAGGACAATTGTAACTTAAGTGATGGTGTTAGTCATCTTGGGTTGCTATGACAGAGTGTCAGCGACCAGGAAAATGCCCAGTGCTGGCAGATTCTAGGTTTAGAGTTCTTTCTCTCTCTCCCTCCATCCCTCCCTCCCCGTCATCTTCTCTCTCTCTCTCTCTCTCTCTCTCTCTCTCTCTCTCTCTCTCTCCCATTAGTAGACAGTTACCTTCTTGTTGTTTGGTTGAAAAAAACAATCACTGCCCTCACTCTCTAAGAGTTTACATCCACCGTTGGGGGCCCCACCGTCATGACCCTGCCTAATCAAATTACATTGGGATCTCCTGCTTCCACTGTACTGGGGTAAGAGTTTCAACATATAAATTTCAGGAGAATATAAACATGCAGAGCATGACAGTGACCAAGTGAAGATTAATATCCAGCATATGTAAGCAACTGCCATGAATCAACCTCACTCTTAATCAAAGAAATGAAATTAAAACCAGAAGGAGATAGTATTTCCTACCACAAATTTGCTAAAATAATGCCATGGGCTGGTAAAAACAAGGAGCAACAGTCATGTAGTCTAGAGAGAAGAATAGCTAGTGCTGTTATTGTCAGAAATCACTCAGCCTTATAGGTACTAGCAACATGGAATGAACATTTAATTTCTGTTCTGAAATTCTACTGTTGGGAAGATGCCCACAGATCTAAGTCAGCACTTATCCTTGTGCAATGAGAAAAGTGCAGAAACATTTTCACCAACAGTGTTCATAAAAGCCACGATCTGGATCGGGCTAGTTTTCCACTTTTTTTTTTTGGATATGTCAATTATGCCGTGTGTGTGTGTGTGTGTGTGTGCATGTGCACTAGAATTGTATATGATATAGACAATAAGATATGGTGAATTGCCTCAATATAAAATGAGGTATTGAATTACTGAGGAATGGGATGATGGTGATCATAATAATATTAATAATGACAATGCTAGCTAATGCATAAGTTGTTTACTGTTATCAAACCCTGTCTAACTGTTATCTAAATCTGATCTAAGGAAAGGATAATGAGTATGTGAAAACTTTTTAGGCCCACAAAATCTCATTTCTATGCTGACATTGTAGTGAACGAGGGAAAGAGCTCTTCAATTAGGGATGAAATAATGGCGCATTATTGAGTATGTTCCAAGAAAAGGGAACATAGAAAGTAGCATAAACTTAATGTGTGAAAGTAATTGTTCAAACCATATTCCTCTATTTTGAGGTTATTGCTTGAAATAAACATGTGAAGGAATGAAGATGGAAGATGAGTATAAAACACGAGGGTGGGTAGCAAAACTCTCAAGAATTTCCTGGCTCCAGACCGGAGCAAATGCTGCAAAGGAAAGCTGTCTTGAAAACCTGTTCTAGAAGATTTCCTTAATGAGAAATAGGTTGTATTCCTACACATGGCACCGAGTCGAGGAAGAAATAATTGAGAATCATTAAGTTACCTTAGTCTATTAATGACAGAATAAATTTAATGACGATGCAATTTACATAGTAACCCGTCTATACTTCGTGTGCATGGGCAATCGAAGAAACGAAGAAGATCAATGTTATTGAAACTTAAGTGATCAGTAATCTTAAATCCCAGAGGAAAGGTTAACAGTGGGGAAGCCAGATCTCTGTGGTCACTCATTAGAGTGCCACTCACCAATCTGCATGTGCTTTCAATTAGCCCTGAAGACTGAGCTACAGCTTTGCAGGGATAAACACATACATGTCTGGTGATCATGCTTTACAGAAATATTTTTCTCAATAATGTTCATAATAGCCAAGATCTGGATTAGTCCATCTACATTAAAATAAATATGTCGTCTATGTTATGTTCACATGCTGGAACTGCACTTGGTAATGATTATAAAGCTCCATTTATCAGTTTATAGGGAAATAGATGCTCACCTTCCTAAGGGCTAAGTTCACCAATTCTCTTCCATAGCAAGCTGGATGGAAAAATGAGTACGCTGGGCTGTGGATGCTTTTCAAGCAAGTTTGAAGAGGAAATGGTGATAGACTGAAAAAGATATACTTTAATTTTTGTGTGGGCCATAAGTATATGTGCAGGGTATGAGTCATGCAATTGGAAAGAAGTAAAGAAAACAAGGCCCTGTAGAAAGGGAGAGGAGGAAGGCATAATGGAATACGTGTGACATGGGAGTAGAAGGGAAACCACTGGAGAGACGAGGTACATGAGGAAAGGAGAAAGCAACAGGGGAGGAAATGAGAGACAAACATCACCCAAAACAAAACATGTATGCAACTGTGAAGGCACCACATAGTATTTATACAAGTTTTTAAATTTTTAAAATTAATTACAAAAAGAAAGCAAAGATTTTCATATTTTTAATAGCTGAAGGTAATTCTGTGTCTCATGCATCTGCATGTGTGTATGTGTGTGTGTGTGAGCACGCGCATAAGTGCATGCATGTGCACCCTAAAGAAGAAGACATAAAAGTCATGAACAGCAAGCATTTGTTGACCATAAATACAGCCATCAAATCCCAACATGCTAAATAAGAGCCAGAAAGAAGGTAGTTCTGGAACAGCTTGACTAAGCATCTGGAACTCATTTCCCCCAATAAATTGTGTATGACAAAGCTGAAACAATGCAAGACAGGATTGGATGGCACTTTCTGTCCACAGACTTCATGTAAAAAGCGAGTAGTGACATCCATCCACGAAGGCAGTCACAGCAGGATGCTCCTCCAACCACATGTTCTTGTATCACTGAGAGTCACCAGATACATTCTCCAGAATGCCACCTCTTGTCATTTTATCTATACTGGCACAGTGCCTAGTGCATGGTGCCGCGCCACACATAGTTGTTCAGTGACATCGAATACCGTCTGTATCCTAGAGCCCTCTAAGCCATCGTTAATCTTCAGTACGCTGTGTCATTGCTCTGAGGGAGATGAGAAACTGGAAACCAGAGACCTCTAGCAGACTCAAATCCTTAAACAAGTTCTTAAGCTCAATAAAAACGTAAAGTGAGGTATCCTTCCCTTACATTTGAAAAAAAATGGAGCTGGGAGTTGGTTCAGTGGGTGAAAGTGTAAGCATGAGGACCTGAGTTCAAATCTCTGGAGTTTAGGTATGAAGCCTGGGACTGTTGCACATGCCTGAAACCTCGACAATGAGGGTAGATACCTAGAACTTTCTGACCAACCAATCTAGCCTAAATGATGTGTTTCTGGTCCAGTGGAAAATATTATTATACACCAGAGCATTATACAGAACGATTGCCAACATCTTCCTTAAGCCTCCAAAAGCCTGTGCACAGGTATGCAACCTCCACACTCTTATGCATGTACCACACACAACACACATAATAACACAATTAATACACAAATATATAGATCAAAACTACATACACAAGTTGTTGAAAGAAAGAGCATAACATACATACAATACATATATAACACAATACATACACATAGAGCACACTCATGTAAAACACATGAAGAGGAAGATAGGATCGGTACAGTATGTTAGTTACTATTCTATTGCTGTGGACACACCGTGGCCAAGACAACTCTCATAAAAGAAAGCATTTAACTGGGGGGTTTGCTTACAATTTTAGAGGTTTAGTCTATAATCATCATGGCAGGAAGCAGACAGTCATGGTGTTGGAGCAGTAGGTGGGAGCTTTACATCCTGATCCACTGGCAGCAAGGAGAGAGAGAGAGAGAGAGAGAGAGAGAGAGAGAGAGAGAGAGA
>NW_021620078.1:230235-258414 GCF_004785775.1 Grammomys surdaster | reverse complement strand
GAGAGAGAGAGAGAGAGAGAGAGAGAGAGAGAGAGAGAGAGAGAGGAAGGAGGAGGAGGAGGAGGAGAAGGAGGAAGAGGAGGAGGAGGAAGACAAAGAGGAGGAGGAAGAAGGGGAGGAAGACGAGGAAGGGGGAGAGAAAGACTGGGCTTGGCATGTGCCTTTTGAAACCTCAAAGCCTACTCCCAGTGACACTCTACTCCAATATACCCTCCCCACACAGTCCTATCAACTGGAACTTAAGCATTTAAATATGTGAGCCTCCACAGGGAGGCCATTATATTTCAGAACACCACAAAGTATTGTTGGAAGAAACACTAGCAATGTTAACTTACTGTATTAAATGAAAGCACACAAAAGATACTCAATAAAGTCATCATTATGAATACCTTTAATTTTTTATGTAAAAACTCCATTAAGCAGAGAATTTAACAGGACCACATTCACTCCTCCTTCACTGGATGATTGTGTAATAATATTCTCTTTACCGATCTGTTGAGTTTTCAAATGAGCAGAGACAACCATAACTTGTAGGTCAAGTGCTACCCATCTGTGGAGGAATAAAATGTATGAGAAACTAATCCTCCTGCTCCTCCATCTTTGGTGTGGAATGACTGAAGAAGGCATCCTTTCTGGAAAGTTGTTCTCAGTGCATAACTATGATACCAGAGCTGCCAAAACCTACCAACAGCAGAGGAAGACCAAACCCTGTAAAACAGTGTGACATGATGGCTTTAGCAGACCCACATGGAGAAATCTCAAGGTATTTCTCTCGTATTCATTCCAGAGATGTTTCTAGCCTTCCCCTGAACCATGAAGAATGTATCATGCCTTTACCACTTTTCTTCATTGGCCCTCTGGAACCCATTCTTGCAGCTGCAGAGAATAACAAGAACCAAAATGGTCCTGAGGTCCCTTGCTGTCACTTCATATAGTAATCAAAGATTATAGACAAATGAAACTAGAGCCTAAAAATGTAACCTCCTCACTGTGATGTTCAGATCACCCGCTGGGAAGCTGAGTGAGTCTGAGCTCAAAGCTAAACTCCACACAATGGGCAAACATTCTCTTCATAGAATTATCACAGGAAGGAAGGAAGGGGGCTTGAAAAGCAGACAGAAAAGAATGTTTCCTCCAAGTGATTTCCGTGGTTCATGTTCTTATTTTGAAAAGTTAAAACCCATACAAATAGTAAAAAACAGGACAATAAACCATGCTGTGCCTCCCGACTGTTAGCTGACAGCTGTTAGCTGTTACTGATCTAGTCCCATCTCTCTGCATAGAACAGATATGCTCATGTAGAGAAATTTCAATCCAGGAACATGGCTACTCTTGCAAGGGATCACATCCAAACACCTACTAGGTCTGTGCGATCAAGCTGGAATGACACAACTTTAATCCCTCTGGCTGGAATACAAATGTGCCCTTAGTACACAACTTGAATCACAAACAATGAAGGTAAAGTTAATTTGTAGAAGGAAGCAACCATGTTTGAAAGTGACATGTAACTGAAGGACAAAATCACGAATCAAAGACAAATGAGTCAGAGACAGGATATGTTCAACTCTCATGAGAACAGACTGGAAAGACAGGCTACTTTAAGAGCAGCACAGAGTGAGTCAGTATGGAGAGCAGTTTAGTGAGTGTTATTCAGTTGAGTTCAGGCAATGCAGTGGAGTTCAGTTGAGTGCGGTTCAGTTGAATGCAGTTGAGTTCAGTTAAGTTCAGTTGTGTTCAACTGAGTTCATGGAATTCCATTCAGTTCCATTCAGTCCCGTTCAGATTGTGCAGTCAGTGCAGTTCAGTTCATGGAATTCAAAGGCAGTTTTTCAGTGAAAAACCAAGAGAAGCCAGTTTGAATCAGTTGGCTCAGAGAGGAGTTTTGAGCCAGAACAGCTGAGTTGAGCCAGCCAACCAGAGTTCAGAAAGAACTAGAAAAGGTGAGCTTGTTCAACAGTAAGCATCCTAGACGACAATTACATCTGGTAAGTAAATGTTATTTTTACATGCTCTGACTAGCTGTATCTTCCCAAATTGTATGTGATAAAATCCTACCATTAAAGGTAAGGTGTTGGGAAGAAGGGCCTTTGATCTTGTCACTCTGATGTCCAGAAACCTTCCAATAGCTCCCCAATACCTCACAGTGTCACCAGGGTTTACACACCAGGGTTTACATACTACACTGACTGAAAAGATGGATCATACAGCCAGCTTCCTAAAGTTCCTAAAAGTTTCTGTAGCTATTAACCCTATTCACAAGATACATTTCAAGACCTGAGCTGACACTTGAAATGGCAAACAATATAAAAATGAACTACATATATGAAGAACTTTCAGTTCTCACTTCAGGAAGCACATTGAGGCTTCTCTGGAACACCTGAATTGTAAGCACTACTGCTTTCAGTGCATGGGGTCATTACTAAGAATAGTAAGGATTACTCCAATGGAGGCAATAAGGTGTCACAAGGCATTAACAGCAGATCGCATACCCTGGAATGATTAATGGGAAGCTAGGGTATAGTGCACAGATATGCTAGACAGTGGAGTGGGTCATATGCCGGACAGCACCAAGTACAACGAGGTACAATCTCCTTGTCCCACTGAGAAGGGTACACAACTTACCGCTTACATATTATTTCTGGAATTTTGAACCATGTACATAAAGAGGAAGAACTAAGCTTACTAGTCCATGGCCCTGGGTGTGCTTCTTAACATTGTAGTACCTCACTTTCTCTACACATAAATAAGAGTAACAGTAATATCTATTTCCTAGAGTGTCGATAGGATGAAAGGAGTAAATGTATGTACTGCACATGAATTTATGCCTATATGTACTTACACTATATACCTGCTCACTCCAAGAAAACACCATATTTCCTTCCAGAGTTTGTTTCCACTAATCTATTTATTCACTTTGATTACCAATTGCAGCCCCCCTTCTCCCAGTCATCCCTCACACAACCCCTCCCCTAAAGCCCCATAGGTACCAACCCACCCTGGCATATCAAGTCACTGCAGGACTAGGCTCACCCTCTCCCACTGAGGCCAGACAAGGCAGTCCAGTTAGGGGATCCACGGGCAGGCAACAGAGGCAGGGATAGCCCACACTCCAGTTGTTGAAGGACCCACATGAAGACCCAGTGGCAGATCTGCTAATATATGCAGGGGGCCTAGATCTAGAAAGTGTATGCTCGTTGATTGCTGGTTCAGTCCACAGAGTTATTTTTAGAGAACTATTTGATGAACCTTCTTTGTATCATTCTAGAGGATGTCCACCTTTGCTGTGAACTTGTCATTCAGTTGCTTTTCCTCTCTGATTGAAGTTTCTTGAGCTAAACTTGAGTCCCTGCCTCCCTGACTTGGGGGTACTTTCCCCACAGTAATGTACCTGTGAAAAAAATCTCCTCTTTCCTCAGCCAGCCAGGTCCTCCCACTTCAACTGCCCAGATCATCCCACTTCAGCTGCACAGGTCCTCCCATCTCAGCTTCCCAGGTCCTCTGACCTCAGCTGCACAAGTCCTCCCATTTCAGATGCACAGGTCCTCCCATCTCAGCTGCCCAGGTCCT
Organism: Grammomys surdaster; assembly: GCF_004785775.1. NCBI lineage: Eukaryota > Metazoa > Chordata > Mammalia > Rodentia > Muridae > Grammomys > Grammomys surdaster. Next base: position 254,847 of record NW_021620078.1, on the reverse strand, counting down.
CCCACCTCAGCTGCACAGGTCCTCCCACCTCAGCTGCACAGGTCCTCCCACCTCAGCTGCATAGGTCCTCCCATCTCAGCTGCCCAGGTCCTCCCATCTCAGCTGCCCAGATCCTTCCACCTCAGTGCACAGGTCCTCCGACCTATGCCAGTCCACCTGAACAGCTCTACTGAACACCATCCCAGTCCTCCCAGGAGAATTTGTTCTGGTCATGACTCCATTCTTTGAGAATATTATTAACAATTCTATGAAAACCCCCAACATTCTGTTTTATGAAATTCATCACTTATTTGGGAGCTGGGGACATAACTCAGTGTGTACAGTGCTTACCTAGCAAGCATGAAACCATGCAGACAGCACTGCATAAATCACAATGTGGTGGAGCACACCTGTGATCCCAGCACTCAAAAGGTGGAAACAGCAGGATAGGGAGGTCAGAGGCATCCTGAGCTGCACAGTCAATTTGAGAACAGCCTTCACTGGAAGAAGAAAGGGAAAGGAGGTGGAGAAGAGAAAGAGAGTGAGAGAGACAGAGAGACAGAGAGACAGAGAGAGACAGAAACAGAGACACAAAGAGAGAAGGGAGAGAAGGGAAAGAAGGAAGGAGGGAAGGAGAGAGGGAAAGATGGGAGGAACAAACAAATAAAGGAATGAAGGAAGGAAGGAACGAAAGGAGAAGTTGAGGACAGGAAGAAGAAAAGAAAGTTAGTTATACTGAGCATAGTTACAAAGAAGGGAAAAATACTTCCAAAACTCAGAACCTTCTGTCTACTGACTGTCATCCCGTCCCTAAAAGTACCATCTAATTGTGAAAACACAAAACAGATAGGATTGTGTTCTTGGGACATATCCCTTTTCTATAGGAAAGAATAAAATCTGATTCGTTTTACTTAGACTCTCACAATAGTTAACAGAGGTCAGTAGGCATAGTACACACTAAGTAAATACAGGAAGGGTCAGTGAGTTCTGCAAAAGTCTGTGCTCCCATCAGGTTTGACTCAGAACAGAAAAGGGCAAAAGAACTTCACAAATAGAAGGCATTGTAAAGACCTATCTGCTGTATTTTAAAGTGTTCCACCTTCACACAGTTTAAATAAAAAGAAACACAACTTTCCTCTTTGAATAAAGCCAGAGATACTGTGCACAAGCTACATATGCTAGTAAGTACAGGGGTAGGATGCAGCTGTCATTCAGCACCAGCCAGTGTCTAGCTGGCACTGACTCCAGAGGGAAATGGCAAATAGATGCATTCTGATTCTGACCATCTGGAACTATAGGAAGCTTTTAAATTTGATTTGTGTTGGAAGAATCGTGGGCAAGAAAGGAAGATGCACACAGCAACTTGACATGTAATTCTTGAAGAAAAATATTTGCTGATAGCCTCTCTCCTTTGCCCCAGATCTGTTTTTTGGAAAACTGTCTAGGAACACAGAGTTAGCCCCTACACATTCTCCGAGAGTTTTAATCTCATGTTGAGAAGCAGGTAGTGTCTTCCCAGTAAGACAGCAAAGTGATCTGTCTAGCAACAGAGCAGTTAAGTGAGCTCTGTACCCAAGCACTGGAAGAATAACCCCACGAGAGCAGTCTTCTGAAAGCTAGACAAAACCATGAGAAATAACAAGTTGATTTTTTTCCATTCTAGTCTATTTTCCTCAATCTGAAATATATCTGACTGCCTCTACATTGTCTACCTTAAAAATTAAAACTGTGTTACCTGGAGGTGTAGCTCAATTGGTAGAGTACTCACATAAAATCCGAAAAATCCAAGTGCAACCCCTGGCACTGCATAAACCAGAGGTGATGTGAGATGGCCATCAGTGTGCTACCAGAACTTGGAAGGTAGAGGCAGGGGAGTCAGATAGACATGGTTGTCCTCAGCTAAATCAAGAATTTGAGACCAAGATGGGATATGGAAAGATTCTGTCTCAAAACCAAACAATAGATAGCCTGTGATGATTTGCAGCTATGAAACCACAGCTAGTAGTGTCTGCCTTCATATGCTTTTTGACACATTGAGTAATCCTAGCCTCAGTGACTCCTTGTGGCAAAACTAGCTTTATTCTTGTCTTACTAAGAAAGATGCTGAGCACCAAATGTTGTGGCAAGGGCTTAGGATGTAGCTCAGCCATGGCATCCAGAACTAAGACACACAAGATTCTGGGTTCAAGCCCCAGCCCTACAAATAGAGAGGGAAATGTGCAACAACAACATTCTGGAGTTTGAAGCTATCAAGGTGTGACCCTGGATTCACATCCATGTCTGACAGTGATTACCACCTATGACTTCCACAGCCACCAACCAACAGCCGTACAAGAAGAGTTCCCTTAGTCCTTCGGCTCCCACTGAGGAAGACATGTTTGCCATTGATGTCACCTTGGTAAGACAACTGTTGCAAGGCCTCTATTACGTACAGGGGTCAGGAAGTGATTGTCTGTCATAAAGACCACACCTCATTTTTTATTAAGAATCTGTAGGAATTCTCAGAACATAATTCTAGTCTGTCACTTTACATTTGAAAGCCATTAAAACTATCTTCTTACCCAAAGAGTGATGTCCATCATCCACAAGGTCCTCGGAGTATCTTCCTCCTCCTGCTGCTGAAGAGACAAACACCATGTCCTTGATGGTTTCTGTATCCTTCCAACATCTCTGGAGCCACACTTCTTCAACGAACATCCCCATTCCTCACAGACACCCCTACGACATTCATACACCCAGTCTACTGTTCTCAGTGTCATCTAGATGCTATCAATTTCCAAATCTGTTCCTCCAACCTTGATCTCTCTCTTACACTCCAAATGATACAGAATGTTTCTCTATGGATGGGTAACAGGCATAAAGAAACTTAATGCCTGCTCTATGTCAGTCTTTCCTCCCTTGCTTGGCAGCTCCTCCATCCTTCAGCTGGTCAGGTAGAATCTTCAACAGTCAGTTGTCTTAGGTTCTTAATAATTCTTAAGTTCTTAATGTCTTAAGTTCTTAATGTCCTAAGTTCTACATAAACCACAAGGACATCCTCCTGACCACAACACTCACCTTGGATCCTACCTGCCACTGCTCAGTGTCTGTTCTGTGCTATCGGGGACACAATGTTATAATTGTTCTCCTGGGTCACTGGTCCTCTCTTGATCTTGGGTCCTAGAGCACTCTTTGATCCCTAAAGTAATATTTCCTATCAATGCTCTATAAATCACACCTCTTCTCAAAGTGTTCAGTGGCTCCCTGGCTCTCTCTAAACAGATGCTTCAGCAGACTGCAAGGATTCTGCATGGTCTATCATCAACTGCCCCCAGGAGACCCTCAGCTTCTATTCATTCTATCCCAGCAGCAATCATCTCTCTTCCAGATGGTTGGACCACAGCTTCTGCTCCAGGAGACGATCTTTGTAGATTCCCCGTCTTTTACCAGAGTCAACATACTCCACTACCCACCCAGCTCTTCTTTTACCTTATTGAAAGCTGTCATCCTTATGTCCCCACTCTCAGAGAGTAGTCCCCACACCATGCTCTCCTCTTCTCCTCTTCCCACACCCTCTTCTCTCCTGCTCCCTACTTCTCTGTAGTCCTTGCCTTCTAATTTACTATGAAATCCACTCTTACTTTGTCAAGATGCTTCAACTGAGATACACCCCATGCTGTAAAGATCCATTCCCTGCTTGATTCGACATTGAACCCCCAGCACCTAGACTAGGACCTGCTACAAGTGAGTGCTGAGTGGATGGCTTGCACAAATCATCAATGTCCTCAGAAATAATAAGTCAAACATCCCTGCAAAACTCAGTTAACCTTCCATCTTTGTGCAGACTTTCTCATATTTTAATTGATTTGCTTTTGTTAAAGACAGATTATTTATTTAATGCATCTCTTGGTCCTTTGTGGGATGATAAATAGCTCAACACTGGGGACTGTCCTCATCCCTCTGATTCCCCACAATAAACATTACAAAGCAGAGGCTTACTAATGTTTGTTGAGTGATGAACTGGACCATAAAGCAGTGGGAGTAGGGTTCTCACACAAGCTCTATGTTCCTGACTTGAACGAGTGTCCTGATGAGACAGTAGTCAGTCCATCTACATGTGTGGGACTGAGAAGCTGGATATGAACACCATGAAAGGTCACAGGCGGCTGGGTTTGACTGAGCACAGTGAGACAGCAGCTGTTTAAGCAGAAGGCTGTTTGTTTGGGTTTGGACTTAGCTCTCTATTGTTTTTAATCCTTCCAGCCTCTCTTTTCAGACTTGCTTACATCTGGGAGGTAGCATAAGTTCTGCAGGGAGTGAGGGGGGTGCAGTTTTACAGGATTGTTTCAGCTTATTCCAATTTATAAAACTGAATTGTTTGGGAGCCAAAACACTGAAGAACTAAGATAGATTTTCTCTCTTGAGAATAATCCAGTGGTGTACATTTTTTTAAGGAAAAAAAATAAGTTTATATAGTTTTTGTTTCTAGCATACAACTGTGCCTCTCTTAGAAGTAAAAGCTTGCTTTGTTGTTGGGAGAAATGGCTTTTCCATTAATGTTATGCTGCCATCTAGTGGTCTTAGAATGTATGACTCACCTGTACAGCTGAAAGCCACTAATGTAAAATCCCTAAGAAACCCTAAAAATCCAATCTACTTCTTTCCCCCTAATAGAGGGAAAAACTCTAGCAGAATTCCACCATTTTAAAAATATCTTATGTTTTTATATAGCAAATTTTGTAGACTTGTGAATATCTTTGGATTGGACTTAGAATGGAAATTCTCTAGTTAAAGGATGGTGTCCTCTGCTTCTCCTCTACCCTGTTTTTATAGCAGACAGAGACTCCAGGACAAGTGAACCTCAAACACTGTCTCATCACCATTGTATAGATGCCTGGAAGACAAGTGTAGAGAGCAAATCTGACACCATCTTTTCCTATGTAGGAGTGAGTGAGCACTTATTTTCTTTCACATACTGATATATTTCACATAAAGAAAATTCATATATGCTTTTTTGCTCAGTTGACTCTTGACATGATGGATATGGCTACTGAGCTTTGGTGAATAGTGAAAGAACTCATCTTCGGGATGACAATAGAATCCAGCACATTCCTCAAGGCTGTAAAGTCCATGGACAGTTCTTTCTTCGGATCTCTTTTCATTTCTCACCACACTGACTTCATGTCAGAGAGACGACTTTTTGCTGAACCTGTGTTTTCTTCTTCTCAATAACTTCCAATGTCCATTCTAGGAAAACTGAAAAAGGCACTGCATGGTACAAAGATCATAATATGTTCTCTTCCCTGCCTGTCTCATAGAGCAGCTGGTGTGTGCTTGGAAGATTAGCCTGGGTCACTGACACGGGCAGTAAATAGATGTAGGAAACAGTCAGGGAAGCCACCAACTTTATACCTCTCGTGGAAGCTTCTTCAGCAGAGACATTGATATAGTGTGTGTGTGTGTGTGTGTGTGTGTGTGTGTGTGTGTGTGTGTACATATTAAATAAAGTTCTGCCACTTGGGATCACAATGCTCTTGAAAGAACCATATACTAATACCCAGTACTACTAGGCTTCAGAAACTTCCTTTTAAGTTGTTGGTCAGGGAAGTTCAAGGGACTCCAAAAATAATATAGTCTAATGCTATTGCCTTTGATTGTCTTCTAGACAGTAAAGTTAAGTCCCTACTGCTGAAGGCGTACACACAATGGGGACCAGATTCAGAAAATTCAAGCTATATCTAACCTGGAAGCACTTCCCTGAGAACTAGCTCTCAGTTGCCAGCAGGAACTATAGAAGCTTCCAAGGGAAGAAAAGCAACTAAAGTGCTGCCCAGCTGTGATGATGAACAGTGTCACATTATGAACAGCAATGAGTGATGTGATAAAGTATTCTCAGTGTGTGTAATAATGGAGCTCATCTCTTGATGGTAACCGACAGCTACCTACGTGGGCTTAAGACCTACTCAAGACGAGGCAAATCATACCTGGCACTGTAAATACGCCAACTTTCTAGTGGCTAGTAAGTCACGAATCCTAGCAGAGAATCTTCTGCCACAATCTTACTAAGCCAGCATCATTCTCAAGTGCACACTAAATACTACAGATAAGTGTAACTCTCAGCCCCACGTCAAAGATGCTTCTCTTTGAAGCGGATGGAGGCCATTACAGAAAACTACAACTGGTCACCATGTACCCAGTGCCAGTGAATACATCTACAACACAACACCTAAGGCATGTGGAACATCACAGAAAAGGAGGTGCGAATATTGTAAAAGCTACAGGCCCACAGTCTCCTGTAAGATTGTCTCCTAGAAATAAAGAGAAGCTACAACCATGTCTCCTCAACATGGTGGCTGCCTGGACAGGACCTGAGCACTGATGATACTAACAGACAAGCCAGAATAGAAGGTAGAAGTCTCCCAGAACACTAGTCCTAGTCAAAGAACCACAGGAAATTAAGGATGATGGAGAGAAAGAGAATAAACCATTCCCAGGGCTGAGCCTCTTTCTTGGTTATCCAATTCCAAGGGGACATCCTTGAAAACATACATACAAGCAACACCAGAAAGACTCAGTATTTATATTCATACATTTATGCATTTCAACATATATGTAACAACAAAAATTAAAGAGAAATAGTTCATGAATTTAAAAGGTATTGGAGGGTATATGTGGAAAGGGTTAGAAGGAAGGAAAGAAAGAGGGAAAATATATAACTCTGTTTCAATTACATACTAGTTTACTGTTATAGAGGTGGCGGTGGTGGATTACTGGCTGGTTTTGTGTCAACTTGTCACAGTCATCACAGAAGGAGCCTTGGTTGAGGAAATGCCTCCACCAGATCCAGTTCTAGGGTATTTTCAAAATAAGTGATCAGTAGAGGAAGGCCCAGCCCATTGTGAGTGGTGCCATCCTTGGGCTGATAGTCCTAGGTTCTATAAGAAAGCAGCCTGAGCAAGCCATATGGGGAAAGCCAGTAAGCACAGTCCTCTGTGGCCTCAGCATCACCTCCTACATTCTAGATCCTGCTGTTTGAGTTCCTGTCTAGACTTCCTTCAGAGATGAACAGCAGTGTGACAGTGTAAGCCAAATAAACCTGTTCCTCTCCAACTTGTTTTTTTGGTCATGGCATTTCATCAGTGCAGTAGAAACCTAACTAAGACAGTGGAGATTGCAGAAATACAAAAACTGAATTGTCAGGAAATAAAGGTAAGTAAGAAAAACTTCATAGAACATCCAGACTGTAAAATGAGTTCTTGATGGTATAGATGACAGCAAGAAAGAAGGATCCATTACAAGTATGTCAAAGAAGTCAAGCCTTTTTTTCTAGGGAAGTCTCACTGACTTAGACAAGGCAGACAGGAGTTCCTCCAGAGGATAAGGGGATTTCAGAGTGACATAAAGGCAATGAAATAAGGCAGCCATAACTGCATTTATATTAACCAGGAGAGTTTGAAGAGATATTCATGTTAGTTTTTCAAAGCATCGTCTCAAGCAGGGACAGTGGCAAGCACCTGTAGTCTTGTTACTGGAGGGGCTGATGTAGGGGGATCGTGAGTTTGAGGCCCTCCTGGACCCCTCTGCACTGCATAATTAAACCACATGAAAAAGGAAGATAAAGTGGAGGCAGAGGACGAAGATGAGGAAAAGGAGGGTGCTCTCTTTCCTTTGCCATCTATTGGTAGTATTTTCTTGAATTAAATAATAAAAAATGTAAGTGACATGAATTAATCTTTAAATACAATAATTGCTTTTTCAAAAATGTCCCTGTGATTATTTACTAAGTATGGGAACCATAGATTTTCTTGGAAAAGGATAAGATGTACAGTCATCTTTTGGAATTTATATAACCAAATACCATAGACCAGGTAACCAATAACCATCAGAAATGAATGTCTTGCCATTCTGGGGATAAAGAAGTCCAAGAAACAATGCCAGAAGACTCAGTGTCTGTAGCAAGCCACTTCCTAACTCCTAAACAGCCAGATTTTTGTGCCAGTACACAGCAGGGGGCTGGTGAGAAGCATTATGTGGGCTTTGTGAGATGCTAGCCTCATGATTAGTAAGATGGCCCTATTGACATTCTGCTATACTCGTAGGTCAGTCCAAATCCTGATCAGCCATTGTCAGAGACACTTCCTCCTGTATCAGATGGGAATTAACAGAGACCCACAGGGGACAGCGTGCAGAGTGAGAGTCTTTGGATCACCCAGCCCTAAGTGGGATGTCTTCATTAAACCCTCCCTTCAGGGCTCAGCTATAAAAAGAGAAGTGGAGAAGAGTATAAGAGCCAAAGAGTGTCTTTCAGAAACAAACAGATTCGTGCACATATGAAAATAGACTGTGGCAGCATGCACAAAGGCTGCACAAGTCCAAACCTGATGGGATCTCAGCACTAGCATAGGAAATGGACATGAGCTCCCATCCTTAATCAAAAATCTATCTGAGATTGACTTTGCTTGCAAAGAAAAACTCAGTTTTCTCCATTGGAGTTTCACTAGGTGTATAAATTAAGGGTCGGTCCCAGACCCTGCAGTTGATGGCCAACACAACATGAACTCAATAGTTTCTGTAGATATTTTTGTCTCATATTGCTTTGTTTGGTGTTTTTTTTTAATCTCGTGGGTCTTCTGCTTGTTTATGATGGATTTCAATTTTGTTGCTTTTATGGGGTTTGTGTCTGTGTGTCTGTGGGTGTCTCTTACGCTTTTTCTGCTGTATTTTCTCTGAAAAAGATAATGACAACTTGTTTCTGCAAATTGCCCATTAGGAGTTATTACCAATGGAAAAAGGAAAGGAACTTATCTGCCTTCTCCACTTCCCTGACAGTAGCCATCTGTTGATGGTAAAAAGGGAAAGAGGCAAGAAACTCATCCACCTAGGATCCTGCAGTGATACAGAGCAGCACCCTTCTGTTCCTGAAGAGACATGGACACCATCTGCATTCTAGACCATGCAACAAATAGGACTCAGAAGTTATTTGCTATTGGAAAGGATCTGGTCATTTTGTAAAGTTTCTATCCTTGACATTCAGTCCTACCAGACCCTTCTAGAAATTAAGCTAGAATAGAAGAACCAAGATTTCTTCCTGGCTTCAATACAAGTCTTAACGTAAATACCAAGAATAACTATAAATTTCCATTAGTGCATAGATAAAGGCCCTCTTCATGCAAGACTCTTGCAGCAGCTATGAAAATCAGAGGGTGGAGCTAAAATCCTGAGAGGAACCTGGCTGTCCATGTCTCATACTAAACACAGGCCACAGCAGTACCCATCCCATTTGAAGAATCAGATGGTTTTGCAGTAGAGCTCCAAAGAAGTCCAGTGCTCCTCCCCAAAACGCTCAAATGCACTGAAGGCTGCAGAAAAGAGGGATGCTCCTTCTAGGCACGTGAATTACCTGTATCCTCAGTCTTTCTTTACACATAATGGCCAGCACTCAAAATAAAATGATACAACACTCCAAAGAATAAAATACAAAAGCACCTACTATCAAAGTAAAGACAGCAACACCTAGTCAAGAGGTAATGCACTAAATTATCTAGCATAGAAGGAGTCAAATAGGTGTATATATAAATGAAAATGCCACTGAAGAAGAAGGAAGAAGGGGAAGAGGGAAGGAAGGGAGGGAGGAAGGGAGGGAGGGAGGGAGGGAGGGAGGGAGGGAGGGAGGGAGGAAGGAAGGAAGGAAGGAAGGAAGGAAGGAAGGAAGGGAGGGAGGAAGGAAGGGACAAGCAAAAAAATGCATCCATTGAAAACGCCACACCACAGGTAAGTAATACTTTTTGTGTGTTGGGCATCATCAAATTTGGGATGGGAGATAATACATGGAAAAAGGTCTAAGAGAAAATATTAACCTTGGGAAGAACAGGTAGTTGAAGTCCTTGAAAACTAAGAGAGAAATTCAAGGCAGAAAAATTATTTGAAAATATAATGACCAGTTGAATGGAACTATAGCTTATGGGTTGTCAGTATTGACTGTTTTTTACAGAGGACCTGAGTTTAATTCCAAGCTCCTACATGGTGGCTCATAACCATCTATAACTCCAATCTCGGGGCACTTGCAGATAAAACATGCATACACATAAAATAACAATTAAATACTTTTATAAATGTAATATATGGGTGTCAGCAGTCATTTTTCCAGTTGTACTTTTAAAAGCCAACAAATATTTCTGAAAATTCCAATCTACAAATACAAAGAAATGCCTCCTCTTCTCTCTCTCTCTCTCTCTCTCTCTCTCTCTCTCGTGTGTGTGTGTGTGTGTGTGTGTGTTTTAAAACATAGTACAATCTGTAAATAGGCTGCAAAGCTTTTCAACACCTTACACGTGTTAGAGTTACTGTGACAGCTGACTTGTCGTTTGTGATTAAGGACTGTTTTGAATCAGTCTGGACATTATGTAGGAAAACCAGTAACTCAGAAGTCTATGCTGTTGGTCAGACTTCCTCTTACATTCCTCTTTCAGGCCCCACAAATCATTGTCAATTATTCATTCTATAAATATTTGTCTAGTGCCTGCATTTTGTTCAGGGTACATCCTCTGAAGAAGTAGCATAAAACAGAGCTATAGAATAAGGAAAATCTTCCATGTGAAGCCAGACAAGGATAATCAACACTTGTAACCCCAATATTCAGGAGGGCTGAGGCAGGAAAATCACTTTTGAGACTATCTAGGGCTGGTTTAAAAAAAATTAGTAAACCACAAAATCAGCAGCTAATCATAAAGTGAAGCCATTTCAGAAACATTAGTGACGTCAGCTGTACTCCAAAGTGGGACGTCATGTTCTAAGAGTGTACAGGCCACATACAGTCAATGCAGCAGTCCTGGGCAGGGCTGATGAAAGAAGAGGCAGGGAATGCTGAGGACCCCCAATGCCCTGTAGATAGAACTCTGTCTTATCCAGGAACCTGGGTCCCTGACCTTGTCAATGCAGTGACCATGAACCTTACTGGAAGCCAGTAATGACTGTTGTCAAGCACACCTTTCTAGGAGACAGCTACCACTATAAGCCATATTTACAGCAATGCCATGGTCGCAAATGCAGGAAACAGTTAACCATCACCAAAGAGGCACAGACATTTCAGAAGACCACACCCTCATTTCTCGCCTTACTTCCCTAAGGCCCACCTTCATTTTTCTTCATAATAATTCATTATTTATACATTAAAAGAATACAGGAGGCAGAAACATAGATATAAACTTAAATTTTTAATAGAAATTATCTGCTTTTACAGCCACAACAGAAACTATTTCAACATGCTGCATAGAATCAAAAAATAATACAACACAAAACTAGGTGAAACATGGATATATGATTAAGTGGGCTGTTAGCGTTTATAAGTTGGTATAGTGTTTATAAAATAAAATATATTGATTATAAAACATTGTTACAAAGCTAGTAGAATGCTGATTATAAAATCAGTATTTCCAGCTTGGGAAAAAAATGTTTAGAGAACATTGAACTTACTTGGGTTCTAGACACTTAAATAATCAGGGAGAAATTAGCTGACTTGTTTTAAACATGCACACACACACACATGCGCACACACATGTACACATGCACACACATGCACACGCATGCAAACAAACACATGCACACACATGCACACACACACGAAAACATGCACACACACATGCATACATGCTCACACATGCACACACACACATGCACACACATGTACACACACATGCACACACACAAAAACATGCACACACACATGCATACATGCTCACACATGCACACACACATGAACACACACACAAAAACATGCACACACACATGCACACATGCACACACACATGCACACACACAAACTTTTGTCAGTCACAGGCAGAGTAGATCATGTTTCTGAATTCCTAACTTAGATTTCTAAATTAATGGTTCCCTGGGACAATTTGATGTTGTAACATGCTTCTGAATTGTATTTATAGTAGGTAGATAGTATGAAATAGCAGGGAGACAAGACTATATATATATATGTATATATATATATATACATATATATATATATATATATATGTATATATATATATATATACATATATATATATGTATATATATTTGGACAAATTACTTAATCTCCCCGAGTGGTGGAGTTAAGTGTAAAGCATGGATAGTTTCCCATAAGTCAGAGGTTGACAAATGGAGTAAGAAAGTGCTTAGCGTACAGTGAGCACGGACAATCCCATTTCTCCCGTTGTAACCCCACCCAAACAACTACACAAACTTGATACCTCCAGGTGCCTGATAATTCGACCTGATAATGCAGTCAAGTAACTCATATTTACTTTTATTAACGTAACCCATATTTTAGACTAAGTTGATTGTTCAAGTTAAATGGTTAAACTGACAGCCTAAGAAAAAGCCTTAAAGCTGTAACAGAACTTGAAAGTTATAAAATCTGCTTCTGATGGTTTCTTTGAAGAAGAATGTGAGAAGCTGAGTACAACCCCTCACTGTGCTCTGAGACATTTGAGTCTGGTCTAGATGATGGCTTTGTGTGGAACATGGCTTCAAGGTGAACACTATTACGGAAACCTTACTCTATTGTAGAGAACAATGTCAACCAAGGGCCTTTGATTATTCATTTCCCAGATAAAAGACACACAACCTTTATATTTATAAAAAACCTTAATCAGCTCTAGAGTTGGGCAGGTATCTATCCACTATGCTATTAGAATCTATTTCCCCATCAATAACCCTGAATTATAACTTGCCATATTTCATCTAGGAAGCTCTTAACTCCAATTGGCTAGCCCTCGTGACTATTTTCATCATTCACCTACACCACGGAAGCTTTCTCTTCTCTTCACCTTCTTCTTCCCCTCATAGTTCTCCTCAGACCCCAAGCCCAGGGACCCCATACCCTGCCTATGTCTCTTCTGCCCAATTCCTAGCTGTCTGCTTCTTTATTTAACCAATAGGGGAGAACTTGGAAGGCAAGGTTACATAGAACCATTTGTGTGTGTGTAGATTCTCTTGTTCCTGGGGGCAACCAGGGCTTGGGGGGCAGTATTTAGCATTACAGTACAAGCAAAAGGCCAAACCTCAATATTACTCATTTTTATGCAGTTTTGACCTTTCACTGGGAAACAGTAATAATTTAGTGCCTGTGAGGGAAAGGTGAATTTGGTGTTTTAACCTCATACCTCATCCCACTGGGCTGGATTCTTATATGTCAGAGACTTACAGACGCTGGGCATCATCTAATCCTGGCATCTCTGACTGCTGTTATCTAAGCCCAGGAGCTCTTGGACTCAACACTGAAAAGGGCTTTTGTTGGGTAGAAATGCTACCTTGGTACAGCTGGGGCTTACCTGAATATGTACAAAGGAGACAGCTTTGAGAACTGTTTCTTCTAAAAGATGCTTCAAAATTTTCTGCCTACATATACCAAAGGAATGCTTCATTTTACAACAGATACACCTTTTCAATTCATTGCTGCTCTAGCAAGAAATTTGAAGCAACCTAGATTTCTGCCAGTGGATGAATATACAATGAAAATATGGTACAGAATATGACCCAAACACTAAAAGAATGAAATTATGAAATTCACAGGTAAATGGATAGAACTAGAGAAAAATCCTGAGTAAAGTTACTCAGATCCAGAAAGATATATAAATAATAATAATATAAAATAAAAACAAACTAAAATATGACAAAATAACAAAATGTGGGAAACAGCCAAAGGAAAACACAAAAGACACATATAGACAGAGACACACACATAAGAATTCCTGTAAAAAAAAAAAATCAAAACCAGAAGCCAGTATATAACACAAAGAACAGGTAAGTGGGGATCGGGGGCACCATGACTTATGATTATGAGACAAAGAATTCCAAAACTGCTGTTGAATTACTTTTGTGTTGGGCATCTACTAGTGGGCATGAGGCCTCCCCTTAAGAGTGGCTTGTTTCTCCAGTGAGACTTTCTTGTAGAAATCTAAGTTTTCACTTGCACGTGACTATCAATTGGAAATAGCTTCTAAGTTATCTAAGTTAGGCTCTCCACCTCTCCTTTCAGACCTAAGACCCATCTGGTGCAGACCAGTGCATGCTGCTACAGCTTCTGTAAAATCACATGTGTGCCAGCCCTCTTGTAACTAGAAGGCTAATTCCTTGGTGTCCTCCATTCCCTCTGGTTCTTATACTCTGTCTGCCTCCTCTTCCTCAAAGTTCCCTGAAACCTGAGGAGAGGGATTTGCTGGAGACATCCCTCTGAGCCCTGAGTGTTCTAAGGTCTCTCCCTCTCTGCAGTGTCTGGCTGTGGGTCTTTGCATTTATTCCAGTCTGCTGCAGATAGAAGCTTCTCTGATGATGGCTGAGCACAGCATGAACCTATGGGTATGGCAAAATGTCTTTGTGAGTATTTTTACTGCTATGCTCCTTTAGCATTTGAGGGTTTTTTCCCTAGTTTCCTGGCCTATGTAGTCTCAGGTTCTTGATCAACCAAGCAGAGTTTGGTGTGGGCTACATCCCAAGGAATGTGCTTTAAATCAAATATTGGTTGGTCACACCCACAAACTTTGTACCATTACTGAATCCACGTACCTTACAAGAAGGACTCATTGTACAATGAAAGGTTTATGCTTACCTGATTCTTGGTAGTGTGCAGAGTACCTTTTAATACCATGAACATTTGTCCGTGGAGGTGACAGCTTTAGGTAGGCTCTAGTTTGGCTTCTCCATGTTCAATGAGTTGTACAGCTGTTGTCTTCAGCAATAGGGTCTTACTGTTAGTTTATGGAGAGCAATCAGTAATCTTTGCAATAGCCTGGATTGTTTGGGGTTCTCATGAGACCCTTGGGCCAAGAATTCAATTAGCTGCAACTCATTCCCAGTCCTGAAGCTCCATTTGGAAATGAGAGAAGTCCAGCTGGGTCTCTGTCTCCCCCATTATCAGGTGATTTTATGTAGATTGCCTTCATATATGTACGTGTTACAGGATGCTTTACTGTATTATGTTTCCATATGGCCCCTCAGATAGCCCTTGGTTTTAGTGGTCCCTCTTCGGATTCCCTCTCTTGCCCCCCTTTTTCCTCCCCTTTCCTATTTGATCTTCCCAATTCAGTGCTTCTCCTCCATTTATCAATAACTATCTATTCTATTTCCCTTTCCTAGGGAGATCCAGTGCTCTCCCCAGCCTCTTGCTCTTTATATAACCTCAGTAGCCAGATTGTAGCTTGCTTATCTGTGACTTAACAGCTAGCATCCATATGCGTGAGCACACAGCCTGTTTTCTTTTTAACAAGAGATGGGAAGGGTAAGGATCACCCAGATGGAAGGAGAGGTGGGAGGAACTGAGGTGACTAGGAGGAGAAGAAACCACAATATTGTAGGAAAATAATCTATTTTGAATAAAAGAAAAAATAACTACCCTGGTTGGGATAGTCTTGACATGACAATATATACCACAGTAAATATCAGTAGCATTTTATATTACAAAATACATAATTGTTGATGGCGCAAGGGAGTGGTTATTTGTTTTGTTTTGTTTTGTTTTCAATAGTGATGACATTTTTATTGTTTTTTAAAAGTTGCAAATAAACATGTACACATATAAACATCAAAGCTAACTATACCCAAAGACTATATTTGTTGTCTCTATAAAATTTTTCTAAATGTTTTTGAAACGTATGAAGTACAACACTTCCTTCTGCAAAAGTCAACAGGATATTCATACCAGCCCTCACTTCGAATACCAACTCCAAGGTCGCATGGCTTCCTGTACCCTACTCAGCCAAACTCATTTACTGGGAGGACTGAGTCTTTACTGAAGGGCTTGCACTCAAGGTTGTGCTTGAGTCTAAGGATACAAGGGGCTCCAGATCGGAAGCCTTCAATGTCTCCAGCTTTCATACATGGCAGAATTCACAGCCCAGTACCAGTCAATCAAGCTGACCCAAGTCCCCACCAGCAGAAATTTACTGAGGCCTGATGCGTTAGGCATGAATGATGATTAACTACATGGTATAAAGTCAAACTCCAGGTTGGTGGATACATGATACAAAAGACAAGGTTGTCTGGTCTTTCTACTGTGACTAAATCCCACCTCAACAGTGAGTCGTAGCCAGTCACCTCCCCAAACAAAGACATTCTTACCATTTAAAACACAGATCAGGGCTTCTTGGATTTTTCTCACTTATAGCCCCTTCTGCACAATTGTATTCAACCTTAGCTTATAGGTATATACAATAGGTACACAAATTAAACATTTATTTATAAAAATCAATCATAAAGAAATTTATCTCAACACAATTCTTTAGTACACATATAATTTTACTACTTATTAGAGATGAAAGAAAAGTTGCATATTAATAAATGATGTGCTTGTTTAGTTTTACAGAAAGAATTAAATCCTGGCTGAATATTGGAGTACCGTCAGTGTTTTTCTGAGTCAGTTAATATTTTAATTTTATAATTATTAATTCTGAGAACATTGCCCCATATAAATACATCAGTTCCTAATCCCAAACCAAATGATCTTTCTAAAACTAAGTCAATGACTCTGCCATCCTTAAAATCAAATAGTTCAATCTAACACAGTTCTTAAAATCTAACACAGTTCAATCCGAAGGTAAATGAATATGACTCTTACATGCTGAAGAAAGATGGTAGGAAAATATTAAAAATCTTTGTTTTCCATAATCTGACCAAAATTGTCTTTCTACAAGAGCAGAAAACTTCATATGGACAGTAAAACCACTGCATTTCAGAATTTATAATAACTTCAGAGCTGAGCGAAGGTGTCTCAGGCAGTGTTCACTGATGCGTGTGTGCTTGATACCATGTACAATGCTCAGCTCATGTACTGTGTGCCAGAATCAAGGCCAAAGCAAAGTCAGATGTAAGGAGAAGGAAGTGGGAGGGTACATTTGAAATCCCCCCCCCAAACCTCCAAATCCCTACACAATCAACATATTTCAGGGCTACCAAAATGGCTCATTCTGTAAAAGTACCTTCGAGACAAGCATGTCATCTAGAGTTCAATTGCCAAAACCCATGATGGAAGGAAAGAACTGACCTTGCAAAGTTGTCCTCTGGACTCCATAAGGGCAGCATGGCTGCATACACACACACACACAAAGACACACATACATACACCTACACACACATACTTTTTATATACACAAACATATGCACAGACACACATACGTACAGAGAAACACACATGTATTCATACACACATATGTACACACATGTATATACACATACACACACATACACAGATACATATAGACCACATACACACATATACACGTACTACACACACCCCACACATACACTCACACTTACGTCATATACACACACATAGACATAGACATAAACACACATAAATACACATGTATGCACACAAAAACACACATGCACATACATACACGTATGCACACATATACACATACCACACCACACACTTATGCACACAGAAACATGCTCAGACATGTATACATACACACATACACACCACATGCACACACATACTTATACACTTATACACATGCACACCACACACACACTACATAATTGTTTCATTAAAATTATGTTTGTACCACCAAAGTTGGCAAGCTGTAAAGCCTTGTACCTCCACCAACATGACTGTGCACTATTCTCAGCTCCTGTGATATCTTCTGACCTGCCTTTTCCCCCAACCCTATTCCTTACCTTTAAATTTAGGAAAGAAAGGAACAAACATGTCAAGAAGAAAGTGATTGCTGCAGCCTTTGCCATTAGCAGGGTGGACGTCCCTAGGACTCGAAGGAAGTGCATGGGATCAGCAGGCACCATCCTGTCCATTCCAAACCGAGAACCTGGTTTGAGAGAATGTTTCCCACCACAGAGAGCTGATGTGCTTGCTTTCAGCCATCCCAGAAATGCAAACTATTTCAATTTTACTGAAGACGTATAAATTCTGAGAGGTGTGATTCCAAGTTACAGGGAGTCAGTGTCCCCACCTGTGGGCCACTGCAGAGTGAGTTCTCAAAGCAGAGAAGAGATCCAGCATAAAATAGTTCCTGCAAGGGAAGACTATTCTCTGTGGCCAGGGCTGTTTCATTAAAAAGAAACTCGGGGACTAAGCAAAAAGCAACTGCATCTCTTCATGGGCGTGGCCCAGTGCCAACCTGTCAGAATTCTCATGTGCGCTTTTAAGACAGGAAACATGTGAATTTGAAATACGGTTTTTGTCTGCAATTTAAATAGCCAAACAGACATCGTTTCTAAACAAAGGATTCCTGTATTTCAGACTTGTAGCCGTCAAGATGGAGCAGAGAACACAGGGCAACCGGCTGAGTCCAGAAACAAAGCCACAGATGGGCCTAAGGAGGACAAGGAAGAGGCCATGGTACTGTGGTGAGCAAGAGTAGATAGAATCCGGGGCCTAGACCAGCTGACTGACAGCTGCTATAGCTTGCTAATTCACAGTGGCTGGCAGGTCAGTAACCTAGAGAAGAAGCACTGTCTCACCTTCCCCTCACCTCCGACCTCTAACCTGTGCCCTCCACTGGCCTCACACACACATAACTCTGAAGACGAGACAGGCAGCCCAGCAGGGCATGTAAAAGGGAGAGCAGACTTGAAAGTATAAAGCACAGGGAACTTTTACGTTCAACGTAATGTGGTGATGTTCACTGTGCTGTCGCTGGCCTTGGCCTGGCCTTCTAATCACCCAGGCCTAACCTTCCTCGAACAGTGAATTGAGAATCTTTACACTGTGAGTTTCAACCCCTGCGACAAACTGGGTCGTCGCTGAGATACTAAATGGTTTTAAATCTTCCGTTTTCAAAAGCTGAACAAAAACAAAACCATTTTATGAATTTAAATCTCCTGAAAATGGAATCCCTCCTGACTTACTCATATACCATTTCCCTAGAGGTTTTTCCTCCTCTTTTATGAACACCTTGACAACACTGCCAAGATCGGGCTTCATTAGCTAACTCCATGACACAATTATGCAGAAAGCCTTGGTTAAATTCAGTGGGCTATAAAACAAAACAAAGACAGCATGAACATAGAAAGGGACCTGTGGGAATTGGTGTTGGCACAGGAGAAAGAAGAGAGAGGGTGGGAGGGGAAGGGAGAGGAGATGGGCTAAAATTAATCAGAATCTATTACATGTGTGCGCAAATTGTCCACAAACAAATTTAATTAATAAAACATTTATAAAGTTAATAAGAAATGGGTTCAAAAGAAATTTGACTTACTCTATTTCAAAAGTATTATTCCAAACTATCTCAGAGATATGAACGTCTACCCTATTTTAAAATTGCATCACGCCTGTGGTGGTATAAATGACGTCTTCCCTGGGACTCACTGCTGTTACCTTATTTGAAAAGAGTGACTTTGCAGATATATGAAAATGTGGAACCAGATATGAAAAGATTATCATGGATTATGAAGGGGACCCTAAATCCAGCAACAAAGGTCCTAATAGAGATAGAGAAAAAGAAAGTACAGAGATGGAGAGAGTACAGGAAATAAGAACGATGTAGTGTCAGTGCCGTCTCCAGAAGTCATTGCAATGTTTACTCCATGATAAAAAGAACTGTGTCCCAAAGGAAGAGATATCCAAGTGCCTGTCTCTGATATCTGAACTGCGATCTTATTTGGAAATAGGGTCTTTGTAGATGCCATCAATTTAGAGTGATGTCATATTTAATTAGTGTGCCCTAATCCAATGACTAGCATCCTTATAAAAAGAGGAAGATCTGGACAGACACAGTCGAGAGACTTCCATGTGACTAAGAGGCAAAGGTTGGAACCATGTGTCTGTAAGCCAAGAAAGGCCAGGAGACTTCCAGAATCAGAAATTAGAAAGAAGGGAAGAATGATTCTCAATTTAAGTCTTTAAAAGGTTCATAGCTTAGGTAATACCTTGACTTCAGACTTCTAGTCTCCAGAAATGTAGGAGGAAAAGCTTCTGTTATTTTAAGCTATCTGAGTCTGTCAATTTGTAGGAACCCTAGAAAATTAAGGCTGTGGTTATAATGCATCTGTGTCAGCATCAACATGCAAATGTCACCACATGTACAACTTTTCTTTTCACCAAGACAAAAACACAATTTAGAAGATGAGGGGTTTGTTTTGGCCCACGATTTGAGAGAGTCGAGTCTACTGCATGGCAGGGAAACAGATAGGAAACTGTGGACACCAGTCATATGGTGTCCACAGTTATGAAGCAGGAGGTGGATAACGGTGCTCGGCTAGCTTTTTCCAGCTTACTGGATGCAGAACTCAGCCAGTGAGATGTTCCCTCCTACACTCAGGGTGAATCATCTCAGGTAAACCTCACTGGGAACACCCTCATGGATACAACCAGAATGTGTCTCCTAGGTGATTCCAAACACTGTCAAGATGACAATGAAGATGAACTATTACATCACTCATCAAACCAAATATCACACATGAAAAAAATCCCTCCAGGTGCTATAACTTCTAAAAGGATAATTTACCTTTGAAAAATAACAAGAGACAATATCACTAAGATCCACCATTGTTGGAACTGCAGATATGGCTCAAAAGTTAAAAGTGTTTGCTGCTGCTCTTCCAGAAGACCTGAGTTTGTTTCTAAGCTCCCATGTCAGGTAGCTTAGAATTCTAAGGAATTCAGTGTTGCCTTCTGGTGTCTACAGGCATACACACACACACACACACACACACACTTACTCTCTTTGAATTGCCAAACATAATTACCAAGTCAGGCAGGCTTCTAGTCACTCTTTAATACATATAGTATATGTGTATGGAATATATATGGAAAGTGTGTGTGTGTGTGTGTGTGTGTGTGTAAAGATGTGGGATCTCTACCCCTTTACTTGGTCTCCTCTTTGTTTGGCCAGAACAAGTTTGAGTTTCTCACTACTCAGACATGTGTCTGAGAAATACTTCTATTTTTTTCTATAAAATAAGTTGTTTTCATGATTGTATAAACATACTTGAGTGTGTTTTGTTTATCCTAAGCCTTTTAAAAACAAGGATGTCTATTGTCACTTAATTGTGACTTTCTCTGGGAAAAAACACTAGTAAATTTTGTATGCCTGATTTCAAGGGTGTTCCAAGACCACCAGTCAAGGGAGGCTCTTTAATTTATTTTTTAGTTTATGAAACTAAGTCTAAGACAACAGCTAGATCATCTGACATTTCAGAAGGTTAAGCTAAGTGATCAAGGCTGTATTCCAAACCAGGTGTGACTCTCTCCAACGCTGATGCCCTTCCCAGGGCCTTAAAAACAAGTTTGAGGTACAGGAGAGATGAAGCAGTCAGTAAAGTGCTTGCCACACAAACAGGAAACCAGAATTCAGTTCCACAGAACCCTAGTAAACATCCTGGAAAAAATCAACACTCCATCAAGAGCTGGAAAGGGCTCCTGAAGCTCCACCCTTGCCGAGAGCTGTCAGCCATTGGCGGCTGCTGAGGGAGGGGTCAGTTTGCTTCTGGGTTGTGGCCACTGGTAAGTTGACCATGCTTTGGTGGATGACCATGCACACACATGCACATTTGGACAGCATTGATTGGTCAGAGTAGGGTATAAAAAAGTTAATTTATTTTAAAAGAGAATGTAAAGGTTGGGTGGTCGTAGTGGGGGAGTCTTTTGAAAGCAGGACTGTATTCCACACAATCTAGATGTATCGTGTGCATGTGTTACATCTTCAAGAAATAAACGTTAAAACTCCTTGAAGAAGGAAGAGGGGGAAAGGGAGGAGGAGAAGGAAAGGAAGAGGGCAAAAAGAGGAGGGAGAGGAAGAGGGGGAGGAGGAAGAGGAGGAGGCAGTCTGACACGTTGGCACGTGTCTGTAGTCCCAATATTGTAGAAGCAGGCAGATCCCTGGTGCTCACTGGAAAGCCAGGCTCATAGGATTGGTGAGAGCAATGAAAAGTCTCAACAGAGAAGGTGCACAGTAACTGAGAAAGTCAGCCATTGACCCGTGGCCTCCACCCTCAAGAATTCATGTGTGTGCATGCATGCAGAGGAGCGTGAACACATGGGCACAGGTTTGCTCACCACCTCCCCACACACGAACATGCACCCATACACACACACACATGCACTTATGTGTGCTTGTTCACATGCACACATAAGCACACACATGCACACACATGCACACACACATACACACACATACACACACATACACACACATACACACACACACACATACACACATACACACACGTTTGAACCCTCCTAGTCCAGGTCCCACCACTCTGGCCTTTTCTTTCCTATCCTCTCTGCTTCACACACTCAGCCCTCCCTCTAAGCACTGCTTGTCTTGGCCATCAGAGAGTCAAAGAGCCTGCTGGATAGGTGGACTCTGTTTGCTCAGAAAGGAGATTCCACAGAAACCAGTCAAACAAATCCCAGTCAAATGGCTCCTGTGGAAGGGAATGTCTCTCTTCCTTCTCTCATGTTCTGAGATCTGTTAGTCATTCTCTCACATCTTAATCTTTAGGCTTTTGAATATATACCTCATGGGTTCTATAATACTTTCTTTCACATGTCATATAATTCATTGTTAAAATAATTGCCAAGATCTATGACAAATAGTATTTTTGAGCCCAATAGTATTTGCTGAACATATCACCATGTTAAACACTGTCCACAGACCATCAACAAAGGCCATTAATGCATCTGTAAGACAAAAGAAACAAAATTCTTACCTCAGCAACTTCAAAGAGCTAAGAGCTTCCTGCTACCAGCAAAGGCCTGCTATTGACAGAGGTTAACCCTGGCAGCCTGCAGTATGTAGCCACTAGTTATGATGGGGGTCAGTGGGCAACCTGACAAAGAAGCCAGGCAAATTCTGACATTGAAAAAATGATCAGAAATTTGTAAACATAGAAATATATTTTTCCACTTAAAAGGCTACATTGTCTACATTCTACAAAGGACACATTCCCATGTGGAATATTTGTGACCTTATGTATGCTTTGTCCGTGTGGACACTGTTACATTCTTGCTTTTGTCTTTTAGCAAAGCGATCAACCAGGAGAATCCCCTCTTTAAAAATTTAAAAAAAAAAAAAAAACCTTTCTTCCAAGAAATTAAGCACCATCTTTCTCAAGGACCTTAACTATTGGTACATCTTGATCAGTCTGGAATGGGTACTTTTACATTTTTCATGTCATTTTGAGGAGAGCAGTGCAGATGTCATACAGGGAATCAAAGAAATAAGAATGAAATCCCGGTGCAGATTGACTTTGTCAACCTAGATCGGATTTTAAGAAGCCTAAATAACTTGGGTTTATTCCCAGTGCATTTGGAAAAAAAAAAAAAAAAAAATTCCTGGTGTCATACAACCCCTGGTGGACAAGAAGTATAACTACATTGAAACTCAACTCAGAGTCCATGTCATCTCTTCCAAGAAGATGGGTTCTAAAGATATACTACCTATACTAGCTTCAGGGCCTAAAGGTCTGGCCTGGCCTCCATCACACAGATAACATAGAGGTCATTTGTGCTATTAGCAACCTCTGGTCTTGGTTGTCGGAGCTTGGGGGAACCTATAGCTATAAGGGACATTTAGATGACAAGCCACCTCCTGTCATGGCTGTAAGAGCTTGATATGGCCTGGTCCAACAGGTAACACAGATCATCAAGCTAGACTTGGAAGATCACGAGTGAAAGACCTTTAATAAGTACCCTAGACTTCAGGTCATCCATGCAGCAAACGAGCTTACAAAGCCTACTGACCTTCTTACGTTCAATCCCTGATCTGCTTCTCTGAACCTCCTTGACTTTCTCATGCCAACTGAAATTCACACTTAATCCTCTCTGGGTTCTAGTTACTGAGTTAATTAAGTAATTAATTAATTCATTCATAGGTTAGTTGAAGTTTTGCAAGTTCTTCAATAGTGAGGGATGCATCCTAACTCTTGGATTTCTGTTTCATTTCTAGAGACTGGAATTCAGTTAGGCAGGGCATAGCTAGGAGTCAGGACAGGAGCTCTGGAGGTCAGGGCCTGGGGTTGTGGCTTCATGGAGGTTATGGACAAGTCAATGTGGTTTTTAGCAAACAGGCTATGCTGAGAGAGGCTGAGGTCCAAGGAAACCCCTTTTCTGAAAAGTCTTTTCCAGACAGGAGGTACCAGAGGCACAAAGTGGGAGGTAGGGCATCCTCTTTGCCCTCTGTTTCTTTCTAAGCTAATAGTATAGAGAAGTCTAGAGAAGCAGAGGGAGAGGATGCCAAGGAGAAAAGAAGACAGAGGAGAGGGGATAAGGAGAGACAAAGAGAAAGTATTAAAGTTTCTAACAGAAAAAAAGCACACCCAAAGACCAAATGAGTAGAAAGACAGAAACACAAATGGAGCATGATGGTGAACACCTTGAATTCCAGCACTCGGGAGGCAGAGGCAGGTGGATCTGAGAATTTGAGGTCAGCCTGGTCTACAAGGCTAGTCCAGGACAACCAAAGATATTACACAGAGACATCCTGTCTTGAAAAACCATGCAAGAAAGAAAGAAAGAAAGAAAGAAAGAAAGAAAGAAAGAAAGAAAGAAAGAAAGAAAGAAAGAAAGAAAGGAGGAAGGAAAGAAGGAAGGAAGGAGAGAAAGAAAGAAAGAAAGAGAAAAAGAAAGAAAGAATAGAGAGAAGGAGAGGGAAAGAGAAAGGAAGAAAGGAAGGAAGGAAGGAACAAAGGAAGGAAGGAAGGAAA
>NW_021620078.1:190503-229835 GCF_004785775.1 Grammomys surdaster | reverse complement strand
AGGGAGGGAGGGAGGGAGGGAGGGAGGGAGGGAGGGAGGGAGAGAGAGAGAGAGAGAGAGAAAGAAAGAAAGAAAGGAAGAAAGGAAGGAAGGAAGGAAGGAAGGAAGGAAGGAAGGAAGGAAGGAAGAAAGAAAGAAAGAAGAAAAACAGAAGTACAAAATTATCACATATGTTACAAAAATTCACAAATAACATGTTCTGGTTTGGACGTGAGTTAACCAAATCACATGGTTCCCTGTGCTAGAAGTTTAGTCCTGGACCCTTAAAATGTGAGGAAGGGTGCAATGTAACTAGAATGTCAGTGGTGTGCCTCACAAGGAATAAGGACTCTCTCTGGGAGCCCAGTTAGCTCTTATGATGTTCACCCCACTCTCTGACCTCCTGTTTGCTGTGTGACACCAAGACACACACGCACACACACACACACAGTGCTGCCCTTGTGCCATCTACTACAAGGTCCTCATAAAATCTCAACAGATTTTGACGTCTTGCCCTTAAACCCCCTCAAGCTATTTAATAAATAATCTGATTTTACAATAAAGTACCTAGCATCAGGAATTTTGTCATAGCAATAGGGAAAAATTAAATATTATGAGACTGGGTTTGAAAACGACTCTTAGGGAGAAAAATGATGACTTTTTACCTTCCCCTTCTCCCTCCCTGTTGCTATCTTCTTTTGTGCAATCTCAAGGAAGCTCGGATGTCAAGTATAGGCATGATGCCTCTTCACCTTAAGAGGCCACACAAAGCTCACTCAGATGTCAGCTCTGTCACCCCTGGTACAGAGATAAGAGTTCAGATTCCTGTGCTGTTAGTATCAGAGCCAAATCATCCTTTCTGTATTGATGAAGAAAAAGAAATATGAAAAACCAAGTTTGCAGAGCTGAGGATGGCTTTAAGTGGTATAGAGCAGTGGGTGTCATTGCTTGTGAAGCCTGCCATTTAATCCCCAGCAGTGAATGAGAAGAAAAAGGTGGGGAGGAGGATGGGGGCAGTTGTTGGTGTGAGCATAATCCCACAGGTCCTAGTTAAAAAGGATTGAATGGAAAATTCCAGCAAGTAATCCCTCTCCTCCTATGTGCCTGTTCACTGGGTCTACTGAACTCTTCTAGCTGCTTCACAGAGAGCAGGATGGTGGGGTAGACCTGGAAGCCCTGCTTACCTTAATGATAGACACATTTTGACTTCAGAAGAGTCCTGTGTGTTTAATGTGTACAGCGGTACATCTTGGGTTTTAAGCAAAGAATTCTACACCACCTGTAGCTATAATAGAACCCCAAATCCCACAGCAGTAACTTAGGAGACCCAGATAAGCCATCTCAACAGATGTACAAAGGCCTAATGAGACCCAGTGTTTTCTCGCCTTCTTGCTCTTTGAATTTAAGACGAAAAGTTGGAGTGAAGTTTCTAAGAAAAGACAGCAGTGGGTGATTGATGGGGTGAGTTACTGAGTCCCCACCCTAGATAGCCCCGTGGCAAGAGCAGGAGAGAGAAGTAGGCCTGACACAGTGGGTCTGATTTTTTTTTTCAGAAATATTTAGAATAACTGTATGCTGATGTAAGCAGAATGAGCAACTGTCGTCAGAGGGTCCACTAGAAAATTCTAAAGAATGTATCATTACCCAAACTCTGACCCTCAAACCAGTGATTCAGCTACCCATAAAAGGGCCTATCATTTTCCCTGACATGTGTTGTTCTAGGGTAACGAACTAGTGACTTCTTAGGAATTCATCTTGGGAACTCATTAAATACAGTGCTAATTTGTCAGTTGGGTCCATGAATAATCCTAAGAGAGGGGAGTCTGACATGAGTTAACTTTGAAAAAATGCATAGAGAAAAGCACGAGGAAAAGACTACATTTCTCTCCACTTTACAACAACGATAACAGGCAAACTTTGGGTGTCCATAGGTGTTGGTGAGGGAAAACAGGCTGTGTCAGTGTCAGACTGTTGTTGGTGACAAGGCTCTGGTTTTATTAGAAGTTCATGCTGGGACACCTTTGTTTAGACCTGTGCTCATCATCGCCTGCCACACACGCCTCCAGAATTCATTCCCTCAGCAAACACCTGCAGGTAGACGCTCACATTCCTGTAATCCCGAATATCTGGACAAACTTCTTTGTCTTATACCATTCCATCCCCAGCTGGTGCTTTGGTGACCATTTTCCAACAGGTTTTAACAATTTGTTGTCATATGGTATCCTCTCTCTCTCTCTCTCTCCTCTCTCTCTCCCTCTCTCTCTCTGTCTCTCTCTCTCTCTCTGTCTCTCTCTCTCTCTGTCTCTCTCTCTCTCTGTCTCTCTCTCTCTGTCTCTCTCTCTCTGTCTCTCTCTCTCTCTCTCTCTCTCTCTCTCTCTCTCTCTCTCTCTCTCTCTCTCTCTGACTCTGTCCCACCCTCCCCTCCCTTCCCATCCCTCCTCCCTGTCTCTCACTGTGTGTCTCTCTATCTCCTTTTTCCCTCTTCTTCCATCCTTCCCTTCCTCCCTCCTGCCCTCCGTGTGTGTGTGTGTGTGTGTGTGTGTGTGTGTGTGTGTGTGTGCATGCGTGTTGATCTGAAACAGGGATATTTAAGTGGAAACAAAAGAGAAAATTGCTTTGTTTTGTTTTAAACCACTATAGCCCAGGCTGGCCTAAAACTCAATACATACTTGAGGCTGACCTCAAATCCACAGTGACCGGCCTGCCTAGCATGCCAAGTGCTAGGATTGCAGGCATAAGCCACCAGGCCCAGCTTCTCTCTTTTTTTTTAATGTTTTCTGCCTTAGTATTAAACAGTGGACAGTTAAAAAGTAATAAATAGAGAATACATCTAGTTTTTCAGATTCATCCAAGAAGAGCCATGAGTGGTACCCAGGTCTCCATGACTGAAGGCTATTCCTGCATGTGGAATCCCACTGCAGCCCTTATGTTGTCCCCACTGCTGATCCTCCAAGGCTATTAGCAGACACAAGTCACATGCAGACCCCTCAACTCAAGCTGATCTGCAATGGGGATGTTTAAGTGGAACCAAGGTCTCTTTATAGCCCAGTACTACACCACATCACTATTGCAATAAGGAAACTTTTACCTCATGTGACGCACACTCAGCTGAGGGCCTTTGGCTTCCTCGGGTCAGGCCCCAGTGTCTCAGCACCAAGTCAGTTCTATTTTTTGTGTGTGTAAGTATAAAAATGATAGAGTATCAGGGGATAATGAACTGGCTCACTCAACAATGGGCTTGGCACGCATCAGCTCCTGCGCACTCCTGTTATAGAAAGGAGGGAGAGGGAAGGAAAGAGAGAGGCAGAGACAGAGAAACAGAGACACAGAGACACAGAAGCTTGAAATGGTGCACATCTGCAGCCCTCTGAGCCCTAAGGGCACAGATAGGCAAATCCCTGGGGATTGCTGTTCAGCTAGCCGAGCTCAACCAGCAAGCTCACCATTCTGTGTGAGAAATGTAAGGTGAGGAATAATATAGAAAGACACCAATGTCAACCTCTGGTTTCATGCTCACACAGAGATGCCAACAACCTGACACATACACATGCACCCACAATCACAGACACACACACTGTACACGCACAAGATATCTACCCACAATCACAGACACATACATACACTGTACACACACAAGATATCCACCAACAATCACAGACACACACACACTGTACACACACAAGATATCCACCCACAATCACAGACACACACATACACTGTACACACACAGGATATCCACCCACAATCACAGACACACACTGTACACGCACGAGATATCCACCCACAATCACAGACACACACATACACACTGTACACACACGAGATAAACAATGGCATATCTTTAAGTGATCGTCACACATCCTGATAGATAGAGCTGCTAATAATAACATTGAATGCATCTTAAGCATCCTATGCAGTCAGTTTCCTAAGTGCTTTGCATACACTAATTTACTTAACACATGCTGCACAGGCCCCTTCCCGCCAGGCTTCCTTCTAGACTATACACTGAGCAGAAGATTCACTGTGCACACCTGTGAGTGTGTCTGACTTTGTCTTCAGGTCTTGTTGGTATCAGTTTCCCACCTGCTTTATGACTCCTACTCTTTATTTAGTGCAGCCCACCTCTGTAGGTTTTCCCTGGCTATAATGTGGCTATAAGACATTAACCAGGACCAGTATCTGAGTGGCTTCCCAGGAAATCCCTTGGGAAGCTGAGAGACAGGGGGAGGGTATGATGCTGGGTCTTCCTCTCTTGGGATGATGTAAGTGCCTGAACTGCCCCTGTAAATATTGAAACATGTCTGTCTGCAGTTAGTGTGACATTGTGCCAAACTTCACTATTTCCACAGGGATATTGTCTGAGCTAATTAGATTCACAGGAATTCTCATGGCAAGAATACAAGGCACATTGCACTTACTGAAATGGTGTTTTTAAAACATCTCCTTCAGAATAGGTAATGAGAAGTTTCCTGAAATCCAAAGTATACCCATCGGCATCTGTGAAAATGTCAGCTAAATAGATACACTGACTAGAAAAATAAAGTCTCTGGGTCATGCCAAATAAGCAAGCCAGGGTGGGCACAAGGTCAGGCTGAGTGGACTTTGAATCTTGTACTGCTAATTGCCAGCTCACGGAGGTGAAGGATTTCACTTGAAATTCCAGATTATTTTCTTCATTAGTTACATGAGAATACTGGAGGAGCTCTTACCATATAAGGTGGTTGGAAAGTAGTGCATTTTGCTGTTTGACATGGGATGTGCCACAAGATTCATGTTCAGCAATGATGAAGACTATAAAGGTCCAGACAGTGAGAGATGGAGGTGGTGATGAGGATGCTCCCAGTGATGAAGATGAAGATGACAGTGATGATGATGAGGAGGAGGAGGAGGAAGAGGGGGAGGGAAAGGGGAGGGGGAGGGGGAGGAGAGAGAGGAGGAGGAGGGGGGGAGGAGGAGGAGGAGGAGGAGGGTAGAAGTAAAAGAGACAGAGATGACAGTGATGGTGACTGCTGATAAAGATGATGGAGGTGACAGTGATGGTGACAATGGTGATTGTGCTGTGACAGTGTGACAGTGAGGATGTTCACAGCGATGATGGTGATGACATAGTTATGGTGATCATACCTCAGACCAGGTCAAGGTGATTTTCAAACCCCAGGAAGAGAACTCAGACCCTAGCAATTACTGAATGAGTCTTCAAAAGCAGGGGACGAAATGAAGAAAATCCAAAAAGAGCCAAAGAAGCTTTAAATCTAAATAAAAGAAGAAAAAAATCACAGATCCTGCCAACATTTTAGAGTCTTGTAGCTCCTGACATCAGGAGAGCTTTCAACAAATTTCGGTGTTGTGATTTTTCTTCTCCGAGTCATTATTGCAGATTATATCCAACATCAGCTTGTTTCACTCTGTGACCTTTACCCTACATAAGCCAGATACTTACCCCGCTTTATAAACATAGATTCCTGGGGGATTTCACAGTGATATAAATTAATCACAGAAAACTACACATATGCAACTGCCCTAGAAAAGCAAGTCAAAATTGAGTCAATTCTTGCATACACTAGTCATCTAGATTAAGAGGGGTGGGAGTAAAGAGGGAGGGGCAGAGAGGGAAGCATGGAATTGAAGCATTTATAAGGTCCCAGACTGCCATTTATTTTAAAATATCAAAACCAGGATGCCGTGTATTTTCAAGGTGAGACATGAAATTCAGGGAACATTCTATCTAGACATTTTTGAGGTAGAAATTCCAAATGTCATCCAATTGTAACCACGAAAGGCAATCCTCAGGAGAACTTTGAAAGAGAAGCTCTGCACCATGTTGGATTAAATGATGTTTTTTTTCTTTTTAAGCTTCCCACACGAAACCATGGGAAGATTTCAGAGGCTGTCTGTATAAATAAAATATGAATACCAAAGTTCAGTATTGCGTCTCTGCAAATACTGCTTCTCTTTGTTTATGTCAAGAACTTGAAATCTGTCTGTGTAGCTAGTCCCCGCACAGTGATGTGTCTGGTTTTCATTGTCCGTGAGAAAAAGAAGTTCAATCTGTGTTATTGAATTAAAATCAACTTTCCAGGCCCCTCCCTTTCTGATTTTTGTTATCTAGAGCAACACAACTTGACTGTTCCTAACCCATGCGCTTTTAACACTTCGACGGCATCTCCAGGGTTAACCTTCCCTTTAAAAACACATCAAATGTCCTAGTTCAAGTTTTCATTTAGCAGCAGTATATAGAAAAACTTCCCAAAAACGTCTTAGCATCCAGGATTGTATTTTGTCTTGTGAGGTTTCGTTTTGTTGTTATTACTGTTTTGGTTTTGTTTTTTTGTGTACGTTTGTTCTTGTTTGTTTGTTTTTGAGAAATGGTTTAGAGAAACCCTATCTAGGGTTCCCTTGCTATGCAGACCAGGCTGGCTTCAAACTCCTGAAGATCCACCTGCCTCTGCTTCCCACGTTCTAGGATTAAAAGTGTGTACCACCATATCAGGCCCATCCAGGACTATAGAAAGAGAAGTATACCATTTGAAAGAAAGATAATATTCACAGTTCAGTTCTGAAAAACTAATGGTACAAAAACTCCTAAAATGTTGTGTCCCTGAGTTCAGGTGTTTAACACGTAAGACCCATCTCTCTCATTCATTCCTTCATTCAGAACCTGCTGGAAAGTAGATTAAGTAGCCAGAGATCAATTTTCTCATTGATAAACTGTTTAAGGAAATTATCGGCTCTATGCACTAATGACCCTATTCATTCTCTGTGCTCATCAGCCTCCTTCACCAGACCAGCACAAGTGCCCAAAGCTTCTACGGGCTTCCCAAGGGAAAGCTTGCATCTAACTCTAGGGAGAAGAGGGAGATGAGGCGGGGGTGCTTCAGGCCTTTAATTAATTTGTTCCACTTGATTAGCATAGCTGGTGTTGCACAGCAATTAGATAAGGAACTTCTCTCTGGGAAGGAACAAGTGAGGGTTGGGACTGGAGACTGAGATGTAGCTACTTCAACACAATGCCAGGAAGAAGTTTCCATCCAATAGCACACAATCCACCTCTCATTAGGTGAAAGTGAAAGACATTAAGAGTCAGGCATCTGTAATTTCAGCACTTGGGAGGCAGAGGCAGGAGGATTTCTGAGTTCAAGAGTTCGAGGCTAGCCTGGTCTACAGAGTGAGTTCCAGGACAGCCAGGGCTACACAGAGAAACCCTGTCTCGAGAAAAAAAAAAAAGAGAGAGAGAGAGAGAGAAGCAGACTCATGTCACAGCACCTACAACTACCTGCAAGTCTAGTATCAGGGAATCTGAAGGTCTTTTCACCTTTGTAAGTCACTCGGGTACACTAACCCACACATGCACACACACATATATACATAATTAACTATAAAAGTAAAATCTCTGCTTAACACTCCATAAGCAGAGCCTTTCATTTAACCTGATAACACACTGAAAGCCAGAATGCTGCTTGGGTGCAGCTGTCAATGAATCTTTTTCAGTATAGAAATTAAATAAACAAGAAGCCATTGTACAGGGAACATTTTTTACCATGAAACTACAGTATTGAACCAAAAAATCGGTAGAGAAAACACACACCATGGGATTTTTTTTTAACCTTTATTCATTCAGAATGCAATTCTGGGCCAATCTGCAATCAAGACAAAACCCCAAACTCTGAAGTGGCATTAACAGGCTGACTAATACAATTCCATTCTTCAAAGCACGTGCAAGGACTAGGGTTTCATTCTGTCCAGAGCCCCTTTGAAAAGCACATACATTTTCTTCCCATCAGAAGTGCATTGACAGGGTCATGCGTATACAGTGAATCAGCACACAAGACTAAGGACAACTTATATGGAGCTATGTGATTCTCGAAGTACAGTGTTCACAGTCCATGGTACATCGGTTGACATGTTCATGGCATCTGTCACGTGACATTGTCACCAATTACGTTAAAAGAGCTTCGCTAGAATTTAAAGCGAATGTTAATGTGAGAATGAAGTAGATCCAGACATTATGTTTCTGTCTGAGTGTGTCTAAGTAATTATCAACTACTTGATCAAAGATGAATCAATGTTAAATATTAACTGCACACAACCTAAAATAAAAGAGCCACATTGCATCTTACTACAGTCTATAGAGAGATTAAAGCAATTAGTGAGAAGCCTTTCTTAAAAGTTCAAAGTCTCTGACATCATTTTCCACCACTCCATCAATTCTTCCTTTTCCTCCTCCTTCCTTTCCGAGAAAGACTCCAGCTCAAAGTCCACCTGAAGAGGAAAACCAGAACAGATTGCTATCAAGTCGTTTATATAATTAAAAAGGTGGTTTGTAGCTTGTACAGTAGAATAGATTCAATCTAGCCACCTGAATTAAAGGAGTATTTTTTAAATCTGTGACAAATGAAATATAGTCCTATAGGTTCAAAATTCAGAAAACAGTTCTTGGAATGTGCTTAAACCAAATAGCTTCAAAAATCCATGCCGGCCCCCACCCAACTGTGGACAACTTTATCTCACGAACTCTGCCCCTCAGCCCAGTTTTGTCCTGGTTGGGGGTTTGACTAATAGAAAACAGCTCAAGGTATTGGTGACTCATCCACAAAGTGCTATTTTTCAAATCATGAATTTGTTAAAGAGATCCTCAAAAATATATGGAAGTTCCTGTCCTGGTCAGCTAGTGGGGGTGGGGGGTGTCCTTCTAGTCGACAGAGAATCTACTCCTACCTACATAAAAAGCTGATCCAGTCCCAACCTGACCCAGTCCTTCTCAGTCTCCTATATTAGCTGGAATTAAATGTTCCTTTACATGCTCGCTACAATACCTGCTTATTTGGATATAAGATAACACGACATCCGCAGACTATTTGAAATATTGAGGGGTGAAAGAATTGGACCTGTCCCAGCCTGTGCCTAGAGCTGCCTTGTTTTCAGGTTTCCCTGACCAAATCTGTTCCCTGCCTTTCACAGTACACAGCCTCATGTCTATATACACCCAGTTAAATTTAATAAACCAGGTTTTGAAATTCAGGTTCTTTTGCTTGCAAAACCAAAATGATTGGAGATGGTGGGACTGCTGAGTGGTGAGAGCTGTTGTTCAGTAAGTCTGGGGCATAGTCACATGTGTGCACTACAAGCACACACACACATACACACACATACACACACACACACACTAGCTATTTATACTTTGAATTCCTGGTATGTAAACAAAATTACAGTGATGTTTCCTCAAGCAAGTCTTTTCATTAGAAATCCTTCAGGATACCTTATGGTCTGAGGCTGATGGCTGGGGTCTTCTATTGCTCTCCACGTTATCCTCTGGGACAGGGTCCAGAGTTAACCTATATGTAGCCTAGCTGACAGCTCACCGAGGATCCCCCGTCTCAGCCTACTCAGCAATGGATCCCAGGGGGGCTGCTATGTCTGCTGGGCATGGATCCCAGGAGGCTGCACATCTGAGAAACATTCTCTTGGGTGTGGGGTTCAAACCCTGGTTGTCCCTCATACTTGGGAAACAAGTGCTGAGTCATAGCCTAGCAGTCACTGTGCATTCCTAACGAACGTTTAGTGAACTGCCTAGGATTATCTTCTGACATTTTTTTTTCTAGTATATATTGAGTAAGGTAAAAGGCTGGGTGCTACAGAGGGGAAGATAATTGGGACAGAATCCCATTTATATTGAAATCAAAGTTAGAGACAAAAATTAACATTTTAAGTCCAATTTTGTATTCTTGTGAATCTCTTCGAAAAGCGGAAACCATGATCAAGTCACTTAACTTTATTAGACCTCAGTTTTCTCATCTGTTAAGTGGGGACATCTGTTAAATGGTGCCTACCTTGTAAGGCTATAATGAAAGTTAACTATAAATTTCTCTGATATGTTTGACAATGTCCAGTGTTGAGTTATTCCTCTCGGCTTTTTATGAATACTTACCCCAACAGCAGGGCTGAAAGGAACTGCCACTTTCTTTGTGATTGCCAGGTAGCCAGGAGCTGAAGCCGTCAGTTTATAGTTTCCAGGTGAAAGTAATCGCCAGTAATCCCCATCCTTAGCTGTAGGAAATAGAACATCAGAGCCAGGCACATGAGGGAAAGGGCAGTCATGTCGTCTAAGGACAAGTACCTCACTGGTTCAGTGGACTTTCAGTGAGTTCTTACTCTGAAGAAATCCTAGGAGAAAGAGTGCAAACTTCTCTCTCCACAAGCCTCATATCTTAAAGCCAAGTCACAGACAGCCATGCTAATATTTAATAAGCCTTATAATATCTGAGTCTCCCAGTCACATATAATCCCCAAATGGTAAGGATCACCTGAGCACTGCATTTTCGTTCTTTCTAGGTAAAAAACCCAGGTCCCAAGCATCTTCTAGATCAGTGTTTCACAAAGCATAGCCCAAGATAGCTTCACTAGAATCCCCTGGATCCTTGTCAGTAACTTCAACTTCTGAAGATTTACATGGCATTGGTCTGCAGCGCCATTCGGGGACTGAATCTGGAATTCTTAAACTGAGCTGTGACTCAATCTCTTTCCCTTCCTTAAGTTTCCCCTGAACATAAGCTGGGTCCCACGGTCCCTCACACTGAGCTCACGCTCGAGCCTTAACTCGTCTGTCTTCCTTGATCCAAGACTCATGGCCTTGGCTATTTTCCAACTCTGTACTCTGCAATACAACCATTATGGCTGTTACGAAATATGGGGGAACACCCATGGTGACCAGTTTCCAGTCCCTAAACCCCTTCCTGGTTCATGTAGCTAACGGTCACTTTCCTCTGTGCGTCTCTGGCCCATCTGTCTCCCATTTCTACATCAATTCTTCCCATACACAGGGGCACGTCAGTCAAATAGAGAAGTTGGCAAAATACAAGCTCTGCCTGACTAGCTCAGAAGTGAGGCCTTGGGTTCTGCATAGCTAACCCCAGGGTGTCGCTGAAGCCTTAAGGCTTTGAGCCTCACACTTTGAGTAACAAAGACCCTAGTGGGCAGTTTACACTCTCCATTTTGCCTGTGCCTCTAACACACACCCCTCATCTGTGCCTTACAGCAAAATTTCCTTAAAGTGTCAATATTTCCCACCACTAAAGGCTCTCCCCTAGTCCTGCCTGGATCACCTCTGCTCACACCAATCCCTTGGTTGATAGAGATTCAGTCGAGTCTCTATGGTGCCAAATCCAATCATTCCCTCACAAGGGTAATCCTTCTGGACCCCTTTATCCACTCTCTCCTCTCTTGAAGCATCGCTAGGCTTCTGGGACAACACGCTTCACTTTATTTCTATGTAGTGTTCATTTATAGTCTTATGGCCTTCCCCTCAAAAAAAAAAAAAAATAGACAACATTCTCACAATCCAAACTACAAGGTAAAAGGCCCAAGCTCCCTTCCTGGTTTTATAACCCACCAAAATCCACTACTCCCTGAGCTCAAAATTCCACCAGTCCCTGGGCTTGCCCCAAACTCAGGACTTAAATCTCACCAATCCCCACCCTGAAAAACTCCTCCTCCCGCCCACCCCCAAACCTTATATACTCTGTCTCCTGCCCCATTCCCTACAGCTTCTCACTCAAGCAGAAGCAGTCATCCCCTTTTGTCTTTCCCAATACATGTCTTGTGTGAGGTTCATTGTGTAGTGTGACTCTGTGGTATTCCTTGCCTCCTGACTGCCAGGATATCTTTCCCTGCAGAGCTGTAACAGGGGAAACCTCTCCCCTCAGAGCTGTGATACTTTCCATCGGTGAAACTCCTCCCTTGAGAGCTGCAACACTTGCCTTGGGGAAAACTTCCCTGTCAGAGTGGTAACGCTTACACAAATCTCCGTTTCATTCCTTTCTATGATTAGATTTCACCCACGTTTTTTTGCATCATGGGATGCAGAGAAAATAGCATTTCCGGAGTTAGCGAAACAATATCCTGTGGCGGGGGGAGGGAGGAAGATTAGGCTTGTGTCCTACCCTTGCCAGGGGTAAAGAGGGTAGAATCTTGGCATGAGTTCTAGAATGCTGGCATCCCGAAACTTGGAGGGACAGTGATGAATATTGCTGAATATGTGTATAAATGAATTGAAGAGGACCATAAGGCTTTAGAGAATAAATGAAATGTTAAATAATTCTAGTGTTCTTGTTACTGTTTTTGTTATCTGGCTGCAGGGATTCCAGTGGGTGGTGGTTAAAGTAAGATGATCTTACTAGAAATGCATAAGGGTACCCAGACGCACAAATGCTGGGAGTTTAACCTCAGCCGCTCCCAACAAGGAAGCAGTGCAGCCAGACATACAACCGCCCGCTATAGGTAAAGGGCGCCACCTGCTGGCTCGAAACATCCTAGGCTTCACTGTTCCATCTCCCAGAACAATGTGGAATTGGGGGCAGTGTCGGTGTAAAGGCAGAGGAAGCAATTATTGCTATGCTTAGAATTTGTATGCGAATTTTAATTACGATCATTAGTGGTTATGTTCATTTTCATAATTCTTGCCTCCAGATCAAGGCAAAAAAAAAAAAAAAACCTAAAATAATACCCACCCGAAGTGACATCATGGTCTATCCCGTCCACGGAGATGGTTGCATTGGCAATCGGGTTACCTTGAAGGTCACGGACAAACCCTTTAACACCTCGGTGTATCTATGATGGTTAAAGACAGCCAAAAATAAATTATAGAAACATTATAATAGAAACGGATTTAAAATGTGCTTCATGTCAAGCATCTTCTTGTTTTCTAGCAATATACTGTAGAGCCTCATTATTTAATAAACAGAACAGGTACAAGCCGCCAGTGAATGTTTGTGCGCATTCTTTTCTGGGCTTTTTCTCAAAGATATGAGAAGTCATCTTCTGAGAATGAATGCCATGTTCTATGCAAAACACGGATTTTGAAGGACATTCCGAATAACAAAAAAGAAAAGAACTTTGTGCTCGGCAAGTTTTATCTCTCCCTATCTCTCCCTCTCCCCCTCCCCCCGTCCTTCTCCCCATCCCTTTCTCCCCCTCTCTTTCAAATAAGGTCGTCTATACAAGCGTTTCATAGCGCTGTGAGTTGACCAGTGTGTCACAGCCTGTTAATATTAGCTCTAGCTGAGCGGGATGAAAAGCTCTGAGCTGTGCTTATCTTCGCATCAAGCTCATTAACAACGAGGCTTGCACTGAATACAAGGGCATGACAGATGAGGGAACTCAAGACTGAAAACTGGATACCAATTAAGGATGGAAAGGGAAGGGCCACTGATAAGAATAGTCTCTCTGAATTAAGTCAGCAATTAATTACTGCGATCCGAGCTACAAAACAGCTCTTTTATCATCTTTATAAGATGACTTAATCTAAGCTTGTATGTATGTGCATTCGTACAGATGCATGTGAGCACACACACACACACACCTGTGGGGGCCAGAGGTCTACATCAAATGTCTTCCTCCCCTACCGTGTTTCATTTTATATTTCGAGACAGAATTTCTCACGGAACATGGAGCTCCCATTTGGCTACAGTGGTTAGCCAGTGAGCTCTGGGGACCACCCTGTCTGTGCCAGCAACCTTGCCTTTGACACGGATGCTAAAGATCCAAACCCAGGGCATAATGCCTCCCCCAACATTTTACCAACTGCCATCTCCCCAGATCAATTCTAATCTGTATGCAGTACACCTTCTAGGATATCAGATGTAAGTCTTTAATTACATTTGATATTTTAGTATCTGAAACCCTAGGTTCCATCTCCAACATCGAATAAACTGGGCATAGTGGTACACACCTGTGGTCCCAGATGGAAAGAGGAGGAGTCAGATGGATAAGTCTGATAAGAATCAAAGGGAACTCAAAAAGGCCAGCCTGGCATACAGGATACCTTGTCTCGAGCAAAGAAAGTGAAATCCCTTTTGCTCCTGAGATATTTAAATATTTTCCTACAGAGCATAGAATAAATCCCAGGCTGAAGAGTAAACTTGCCAGTCATGCATGCTTTTTCTGTGACGTGCTCAGTTTCTCAGTAATAAATTTCACATTTCTTTTTCTCTGAAGGTCTAAATAATAGTATGTATTGGTTTTTTTTCCTCCAAGGGCAATTTCTAGGCTGTACATGTCAGAAATGATGAGTGACCATTTTGAAAGTGACCAGTTGAGTGAAAGGAGAATAAATATATCTTAAGTTTTGTTTAGGACCAGCTGACCAAAACTGAAATCCTGAAGACCATCCAGTGGGTGGCAGGAATGGGAAAGGCTGGGTTTCCGGATGGAAAGATGGGCAAGCCGTTCCTGATCAGACAGACTGTAGACAGCAGAATGTACTCACGTATCACAGGGGACCACACATCAAAAAATCTAAACTTTTCTCACTGGGTTGAGAGATTTTTGTTAAGCGCTGATAAATAAATTTCAAAATGCCCGTAGCTTGTTCACTGAGGGCCACTTTGTTCATCTTCAGATACTGTAGTCTTGACAAAACAAACAAAAACGAAACTTTTAAATTGCCTTATCATTGAAAAATCATGGATTTTTCATAGACGTGGCAATCACCACAGAAATGTGATTAGTTTATAAATTTGGCGAGTTAAAGTTTGTGACTTTTTTCTGCTTGTACCACTTGGGACTTAGAATATGCAGTGAAATAAATATTTAAATAATAAATGCCTTTCCCCACTTAGATTTATTTGTTGTGTGTGGGGTGTGTGTGTGTGTGTGTGTATGTGTGTGTGTGTATGTGTGTGTGTGTGTATGTGTGTGTGTATGTGTGTGTGTATGTGTGTGTGTGTATGTGTGTGTGTATGTGTGTGTGTGTGTGTGTATGTGTGTGTGTGTGTGTGTATGTGTGTGTGTGTGTGGTTTGCAGTTTTGAGCTGACATGTAGATAAAGGGAACTCAGATCCTCTGTAAGAGCAGCAAGTACTCTTAACTGCTGAGACATCTCTCCAACCCCAAAAACTGAAGGTGACATTTAACTGAACTCTTGTTTTTCTCTGGACAGAGTCTCACTATGTACCCTATCTGGCCTGAAACTCTCTATGTAGACCATGTCAGCACAGAACTCACAGATACCCTCCTGTCTCTAAACATTTTCTCCTTATGTATCAATTATGAGTAACTTTTTAGTACGTTAATGTTTTAACTTTTCTTTAAAATGGATTATTCCTTTTCTGATGTAGAAACTTCTCTATTGAAAACTCTGGCTGTAGCAATAGATACCAGAAGACATGTCACGACGAGCCATCATAATTACACAGACAGGAGTTCAAACTAGTAAACCTCTGTCACTTTATGGATTTTGCAAAGAAAGTTTCAGAAGCTCAGATTTCACTGTAGCTTGTAGTTTTCCTGCTCCTCACCCCTTCTGTGGTAATCTCTCTTCAAATTTCAGAACATTTCTATTCCCCAGCATACAAAGGAAAATGCTCTGAGTCTGCTAAGGTCTGTTCGGATCAGGTCACCCAAAGAGCTTTCGCACTGAGGGCTGTGGAATCATTCCCTGCAGAAAGTGTAAAGTTCAAGACAGGAGGAATCGCATTGTCTAACAGCATCCTTAGATGGGTTTGATTTGAGTGGCCCATGAAGCAGCCTCACAAATTCCTTGAGGATTTTTGAGAACTAGACTTTTCCAAAGCTACTGAATGGGGAGCATTTCTTACCACTGACTCTAATTAGCTTTACAATTCTAGTTCCTGCAAACACTCCAGTTAAAGCTCTGCAGGCGATGTCCTCTCCACCAGTGGCAGAATTAAACCTGACCATCTATTTGGCAGGAGGTGGAACCTAGACCTTACTAACCCAGATGTTCAATCCCTAGTCATCACAAGTCAAGAAAGCGACTACAGAGGGAAACTGTTGGCAACCTTCGTGAGCTGGTGTGTTCACGGCGAAGCCTGGGTGCTTGCATCATAAAGGCCTCTTCCTGTTTCTACACAGCCTGGACCGCAGGACCAATGACAGACCAGAGCAAATTCCCTTCCAAGTGGCCTGAAACCATGACTCCATCCCTTCTGTTCAACTCCTCTTAATCATCAAATGACCCAACATCAGTAAAAGGATAAATATTCTCTTTCCCATTACAATGATATACAGTTTATTTAGCTTTGTATTGTATTTGTTTCCAGAAGATCAATTAAGCATCAGCTGAACCTGTTTTCCTGTAAGGAAATTCTACATACAGCTCCAAGAGGCTTTTTTTCTAAACTCCTGTGACTGAGTTAAGGACTCCCCTGTGCCTAACCATTGTAGTTATTCTTGTAGTTAGCCTTTATTTCAGCATTTACAGCCTCCCAAGATTAGGGGCTCATGTTTGTGATATCACTACTACAGACTCTCCTGGGAGAAGCTCTCTAAACCCAACACCTCCCGGAGTACCTGGGATACAAAAGTAGTTGAAAAAAATGGACAAATAGGATCTAAATGTTCTGTCAGGAACGCATCCTTTGATATCTAAATGGAGAACTCAAAGAGCCCATCTACCTCCAAAAAAGAGTTAATTTTTGACCTCAGAAGATACACTTAGACACAGCTCTCCTGAAGCTGCTCTGTACATACTCCTACTAGAGTTATTGTGGGGTCACTGTGGCTCAGTAGTCTCAAGTTTTATTTATCCAAAAATTTTAATGTTTGTATGCAACATAAAACTAGTATTTTGATCCCTAAAATATATCTTATAGAATAGGTGTTTGTCTTAGTTAGGGTTTACTGTTGTGAACAGACACCATGACCACAGCAACTCTCGTACAGGACAACATTCAATTGGGCTTACAGGTTCAGGAATTCAGTTCATTATAAGTATGACGAAGCATAGCAGTGTCTAGACACGCATGGCTCTGGAGGAGCTGAGAGTTCTACCTCTTACTCCAAAGGCAACTAGGACAAGACTGGCTCCCGCATGGTTAAGAGGAGAGTCTTAAAGCCCATGACCACAGTGGCACACTTCTTCCAAGAAGATCGCACCTCCAAATAGTGTCACTCCCTGAGCCAAACACATTCAAACCACCACAGGGTATTGTTACTCAAATTCCTTATCAGGGAATCTATTTTATGAATCCCTTTTCACAAGGTATTATATACTACCTGACAAGTGTCAAATAATCCCAAAGGACTTTCTTTTTTAAAACTATTGATTTTAGAGGAGTGGTTCTTAACCTTCCTAATGCTGCAGCTCTATAAGACAGTTCCTCATGCTGGGGTGACTTCCAATCATAAAGTTGTTTTCGGGCTTCAGGATCAGGTGTGGGGAAGGTCAGGAGAGATGACTAGAAGGCCATGTAAATGAATGGAAATCTGCAACTGACGGGTGAGGAGGTGGAGAGCAGAGCCAGGAGGAGATAGAGACCTGGGATAAGGGAGGTGACCTTAGATGTGACTCACAACATTGGACAAATGGAACCTGCAGAAGCCACCTCCTTAAGCAAGGCAGGAACCAGTGGAAAGATAGGGACACCAACCCACCTACAAAACCTTCAACCCAAAATTTATCTTGTCTACAAGAAATGCAGGCAGGGAGGATGGAGCTGAGACTGATAGAATGGCTAACCAATAATAGGTCCAACTTGAGACCCATCCCATGGGCAAGCTCTATTCCCTGACACTATTAGTGATACTCTGTTATATTTGCAGACAGGAGCATATTGTCCTCTGAGAGGTTCCAGCCAGCATCTGACTCAGACAGATCCAGACACCCACAGCCAAACAGTGGATGCAGCTTGGGCATTCTTACAGAAGAATAGGAGGAAGGATTGTGGCCACAAAAGGGATAGGAACTCCACAGAAGACCAACAGAGTCAACTAGCCTGGACCCATGGGGCTCTCAGAATCTGATCCACCAACCAAAGAACAGGATAGACCTAGGCCTCCACGTACATATGTAACAGATGTGCAGTTTGGTCTTCATATGGGTCCCGAACAACTAGAGCAGGGGCTGTCCCAAAAGCTATTGCCTGTCTGTGGGATATGTTCTTCTAGCTGGGCTGCCTTGTCTGGCCTCAGTGGGAGAGGAAGTGTCTAACCTCACAAAACGACTTGAAATGTCTGTGGGAGTCCCCAGCAGCTCAGAGGAGAAGGAGGGGGAGATATGAGGGAAGGATAGAGGGAGGGGGTGACAGGGAGGGAGCTGTGAGCTGGACAAAAAGTGAATAAGTAAAAAAATAAATTTAAATTAAAATTTTTCATTGCCATTTCATAACTGTAATTTTGCTACTGTTATGAATCATAAGGTAAACATCTGATATGTGACCCCTGTGAAAAAGCCATTTGATACCCCTAAAGGAGTCAAGACCCACAGACTGAGAACCTCTGTTTTAGAGCATGTTGGTGCACAATTTTAATCCTATCACTTGGAAGGCAGAGGCAGACAGATCTCTGAGTTTCAGGCTAACCTGATCTACTTAATAAGTTTCAGGCTAGCCAGCCTACAAAGTAAGAGCTTATTTCAAAACAAAAAAAACCAAAAAAAACAAAAATAAATATTGGTTTTATGTGTACATTTTTATATATATTTGTGTTCATAAATTACTGTGATTGTTAGTTTCCGTTGTCAACTTGATACAATGAAGTTGAGCTGGGAAGAGTCTTAATGAGGGATTGCCCCGATCAGTTTGGCCTATGGGCATGACTTTGCCAGGTTTTCTGGATTATATTAATTAATTAATCATATTGATGTAAGAAGTTCCAGTCTAAAAATGGGAAACACTATCCAATAGGTTTAGGTCCCAGACTCTGTAAGAGGGAAGAAGTTGAGCTCCATACAGATGCATGCACCCGTTCTCCTGACCTACATACAGATGCATGCACCCATTCTCCTGACCTACATACAGATACATGCACCCATTCTCCTGACCTACATACAGATGAACTCATTCTTCCTCTGCTCTTGACTGTGGATGTGAGTAGCTGCTTCAAGTTTCTGCCCCACTCACTTCTTCACAAAAGTGTGCCATGACCTGCAAAGCTGAGCTCAAATAAACTCTCTCCTACATTGTTTGTATCGGGGTGTTTAGTCACAGCAACAGAAATGACACTAGGATGGTCGTTACATGATTTTGAAGAACATTCATTTATAGTGGAGCAGTTTGTTTAGTCCAGGCTGTCTGTGAGATATGAAACAAACTTCACTCTAGCAAACTGCAGGTGAAAACAGCCACATACAGAATAGAATCTGAAAACAGATGAGTCACTGCAGGCAAGGAGTGATGTCCTTTGGTCTGTCCACTATTACTCCCTGATACCAACATCTATAAAAATATTAGAGAGGGAAGAGAAGTGCTAAGACCAAGTCTGAGCAGGTAGGTCAAATGTAATTTTGACAGAGTGTGAGATGCCCTGAAATTCTGTACCAACACATTGCAATGGCTATGTAGGCGACTCTGATAAAGATTTTGTCTTGAGAAACAGTTACAACAGGGAAATTTTAGAACAAGACTTCCTGGGTTAAAGTTTTTAGTGCATAACCTACCAAAACCAAACAACTCCTTTGGTCTCAGATCCTTTCTTTAATTCATAGATGAGGGAAGTAGTGGTGGTCCCAGGTGATCGGTAGAATTGTTGTTAGGCTCCGATGCATAAATTTATGTGTAACATATTCAGAACCATCACTGGGAAATACTAAGGATTCAATAAATCTTCACCTGAGATCCACATGAGTCTAGTGAGAGGTAGAAGCATTTGGAGCACAAAATCCAGGAGACTCACTCAGGTGCTAGTCTCACTTCTGCATGACTGGTTCACCTTGTTCATACCCTGGACCTGTCTGGGACACTTCAAAGGCCCAGGGTGATCAGATAAGAGAGTGTCTTAAGATTGTTCTTGCTTAGCACAGTATGAATAAAGGAATCTAAGATGTCTCATTTGACAGCTCTCCAGTGTAGTCAGTTCTTAGTGAGCAGTCATGAACCATAAGACCTACAGCAAATAAAAATCTAATTCAGAAACTACACACACCTGTTTCTCATATTGGCACCTTCATTCAGATGATGTCCCCCCCCTCAACAGAATCCCTTTTATGAATCTATTATATGACAGGGTTAAGGACTGCTGCATCAGCCGACGCTGGATACTGTGTTTTACCTGCTCCATGTAGCTGATGAGGGAGTTTTTGTTATCTTCCCAGTAGCTCTTGAGAGTCTCTTCAGGTGGGAACTTCTCACAGCTAAGCTCCACAGTGATCTCGAAGCAGTTGC
This sequence comes from Grammomys surdaster, assembly GCF_004785775.1. Taxonomy (NCBI): domain Eukaryota; kingdom Metazoa; phylum Chordata; class Mammalia; order Rodentia; family Muridae; genus Grammomys; species Grammomys surdaster. The sequence continues at coordinate 209,742 of NW_021620078.1, read as the reverse complement.
TGCTGAGGTAATTGAAGTCTTGCATTCCTGCCCAAGCACCAAACGAGAGTCAGTATGTACATACAATGGCTACAAGTCTACACGTGCCCTACTGATCATCTAAGGCCCTCAATAAAAGACTGACCAATCGGTGCACTGAAGGATCCTGTAGGAGTCCACACAGAAATGGCCTCCCACGAGGAACAGAAAACATTCTTGAGAGACTCTTGTTTGAAAAACACAAAATCCAGTGTCTTAAATGGTCATTTAGCTCAATGCATCCATGTTGTAGTGTGAGACCAAAACCAGATACCATCCACATTCCACAGTGCTTAACAGACTTCAAGAAAGACAAGCTAAGAGACTGCATCCCTTGGCCTAATAAGGAAAATTGCATCCCTCTAAGCTGCCTTCCTATGAGGCAGGAACTGGGAGAATCTGCTGAGATGACACAAAACCCAATTCAGAGTATGTTCCTGAGGGATTTGGACTCTTAGTATATGATATGTAAGCCTCTTAATCATATCATATATTAAAGGAATAAACACACCACGTCTACTTCATATTAGATATAATTTTAATTATACTGCAAACTAGACCGCAGAGTAGATTTGATATTCAATATAATTTTAATTAGATTATCATCACTGGGGATGATGTTTGCCCAGCAGACTGCTTTCCTGGAGCCAGACTACCCACATTCAAATTCCTATGTTGGCTGGTAAGAGTTCACAATTGTCCCCTCCCCACCCACTTCCAGTAAAATGGCTAAGAGCTACTCGACATAGAAGGTTATACCTCCAGTACTTCTTGGCAGCCCAGAATCAATGGAACAACCCAAGACGACCTTCTTCTTTAACTGAGAGAAGATGTTTCTGTCACTTAAAATCTGGGCCCTTTACCTAATAAGTCTGGCCATGGCTGATGTACTTCTCTGCTCCTGACTGTGGATATGCACCCTAAGCTCCTGCCTTGACCTTCCACAATAATGGAACTGGACTTGTAACCTGAGTAAACTCTCCTTCCCCTTTACTGCTTTGATCAGGGTATCTGTCACAGCAAGAGAAGTAAAATTATGACAGGGAGCTAAAGACCTTCCGAGCTTTTCTTTGTCTGTCTGCAGTGGGACATGACTGACTAAGGCGTTGCTATGGTTACCATGAGCATTCTCAGCACTTTGCTAATCCATAATTACTTTAAACTATGTAGATGATACACTGCCTGTTTAGAGAGATTGTTCCAAAGACATCACTGAAGTTTTCTCTGTTTTTAATCCTAAGTGAACCTGCCCTTGGTGCCTGCTGGTTCTCATTTCTCCCATCTCACCTAACTCAGGACTTCCTGCCTTGGGAATGGTGCCACCCACAATAGGCTGGATTTCCTACATGAATTAACAGTCAAGATAATCCCCATAGACATGTGGCCAGGCCAATGTGACCTAGAAAGCCTCTCTCAACTGAGGCTTTTTCTTGGGTGATTCTAAGCTATAGCAACCTGCTATATAATGAATAAAACCAGTGTCTTAAGGTAGAGTACAAAATAGCTTTCTAATACAAGATGAACTTCTATTATTCTCCACCTGATTTATTTAATGCACTCTAAAGCTTAAATCTTGCATAGACCATACATCTTAACTTAAAGAGGTTGGAAAGTATCAGATCTTACCTGTCCAAATGCAAAATCTGCGTAAAAACAGAAGAAACTTGTACCATAGAAAACAGGAAGGACATTTTCTTAGGGCATAATGAATCAAAATGTAAAGCTCTTCCTCTCTCTGTGTTAACAGGTGAGGCATAGAAAATGTTCCTTAGGTTACTGATGGTTTTATGTTTCGCTTCATCTCTGGTTGAGATTATTCATGTCTTAGTAGCTGGGGCAATTTGGCAAATGAATTCTGCAAAGTGGCACAGGGGAGGACACAGGGGTTGCCTCATCTGAGGAGGAAGGTGTCCCTGAGAGTTCCATGGACTGGGAGGCAAGCATTCAAATATATGAGCTTATGAAGGCCATTCTCATTCAAATCACCCTACAAGGTCTGTTGAACCCTGCTGCATAGCCTCCAAAATGCTCGCCTAATATAAGGATGCTCTCTTACTGAACTAGAAAAGTGTCTAGTTACCAATATTCAGCTTCTATTTTCCAAGTGTACTCCTTCAGATAGTAGCGCCTCCGTTTTTCAATCAGTGAAAACAAAATAATAGGTAACAATCACTTTGTTGAAACAGCTGAAAGTTCCTTCTACATATTTTTTTTTAATAACTGAGGAAGAGTGAAAATTCTATAGACAGCAATCATTTTCTGAGTCTACGTGGTAAATAAAAGATGCCAAGTTCACAGAATCAGAGAGCAAAGGGGACACTCACCACCAGGGACGCTGTACCATGCGCCACCATTGGTCGTTCCGTCTACAAAGCTACTGTCATCATCATTTTTGCGACAGGGAGGACGATTGGGGTCAGACATGACTGGGTTGAAAGAAGAGTATGCACGAGCCAAGCTTTGGAAAATTGCGTCATCAGGGCAGGAACTATATTCGTGAGCAGTGCCTAGAAAATGAATTCACAAGATGGGAGAAATGGACCGCAACCTAAAAGCATCACTTGCTTGCTGAAGAGTCATTCACGGTTAAGCCCCGATGACGTAACTGTGAAAGTTTCCAAGGAAGATGAAAGTTAAAGTATCAAACAAACAGGCTTAGTTTTTAGGTTGCATAACTTTCATCCCTAACACTAAAATATAAAGATTAGGCAGAATGACTTAGGACCGTACTACCCTGAAAGCCCCTGCCTCAGAGGCTAAGTAGGGCCGGGCCTGGTTAGAACTTGGATGGGAGATGGAGTGCATACTCTACTTATGAACGGAAAGCCTCACAAGAATAGATGGCGAGTGAGGCCACAGCAGGTTGGACCTGGCAAGATAGAAATATTTCCATTATTAAAATTATTTAGTTTAATAAGATGTTCATTGGTAAGGCACAGGATGTGTGGGACTTGGGAAATCAGGAAAAAGGATCTAGTTCAAGGTCATTCTTCGCTATCTGAGTTTTAGGCCAAGTTCTAGACCAACATGGGCTATGTGAAACCTTGTCTCAAATAAATAAATAAATAAATAAATAAATGAATAAATAAATGTACTCTGAAAAGTGTACCACTAGTAATTTTATAAGCACTAAGAACTATTGACACACAGACTGTCTGACATTAAATCTCAGCTGTTTCTAAGCTCTCCCTTCGTGTATTATAGCAGGAAAGGACGTTTCTTTTGATACCCTGTAATGTTACTTAGGGGTCATAACAATGCCTGGCTGACAAGTTGCCCAGCTAACAGTAAACCACAGGATCTCAAAGTGTATCTAACAGTGCTGTCTAACCTGGCTTTCTTCAAATCTGGGTTTTCAGAGTCTAAAACTTTATTTACACAGATCTTATCCTTCGGAGTTCTCCGAGAGGGGATTCTGAGCGGGAATTTCTCTCTTTAGCTTGCTTTGGCTGAAGTGTAACTGAAACTCATTAGAGAAAAGTCGAAGCACTGCTTCACCTCCGTGACAGTAGCAGGAGGAGACCCAAGGGCAGAAAGTGAGACCGACCATGCTATGTGATGCAATTCCCACAGCCAGGGTGAAACAGTCACAGGCTGCCTCTGTTTATAGGCCACACTGTACATGAAGCCCTCCAATGTCTGTCTGTGACCTGTTTTACCGGAGACCAGAACTGGCCTGAATTTATAGTGGTTCTCAACCTTCCTAGTGTTGTGACTGTTTAATACAGTTCCTTATGTTTCAGGGTCCCCCAGTCATAAAATTATTTCATTGCTATTTCATAACTGTAATTTTGCTACTTCTATGAATCATAGTGTAGAACCTGGTGGTGGTGGTGGTAGCATATGCCTTTAATCCCAGCACTCGAGAGGCAGAGGCACATGGCTATCTGAATTCGAGGCCAGCCTGGTCTATACAGTGAGTTCCAGGATAGCCAAGGCTCCATAGAAAAACATTTGTCTTTAAAGACAGGAAAAAAAGAAGAAAAAAAAACCTTGCATGAATCATAATGTCATGATCTAATATGTAGGACAGCTGATATGCGACCTCCAAAAGGGTCACGACCCACAGGTTGAGAACCACTGTTCTAGACCTTCCATTTTCCTCCTCTTCCCTTCTCCAAGAGTTAGCCAAGCTCCTGCTTTCCTCTAAAAATGAAGCATTACAAGCTGTTCTGCCGATCGCCTGTCTGTGCCAGCACCACAGGAAATAGCTGGAGATGCTTGTAAATGCACGTTTGTGTGTGCCGGTTCCCTAAGAGAACATTACAAGTGAGGCACAGAGGCACACACCTACTGCAATCCCAGAGCGTGGGAGGCTGAAGGCCATTTCAGACTGCAGAGTAAGATTCTGTTCTAAAACACGAAACAACACAAACAGCAGCAACTAATACAGAAATCCCGCTATCATCCTTGGCTTGAAACTCAAGCCACTTAAAGGAGAGGGCACTACCTACCACTCCGCGTCTCATCATATGGGTAGTTAGCCACAAGGTCTCCTCCGTGCAGATTGGCAGAAAGCACAAACGGAATGTCCATGATCCAGTGAATGACAGCCTTGGTCTCGGGGGCAAGCTGTCCCAAAGAGTAAAGATCACAAGACTCAGAAGCTGACAATGGCCATTGGTGACGTCACAGAAAAGACAAACAAAATATTCTTAGGAACGATACTCAACATGCCAGGATTTGTTATGAAAAAATAGTTCAGTCGCGTTTAGATTTCCTTAAAAGTTCTACTTTGAGGAAATATCTCCTCCCTCCCCACCCCCCGGTTGAAAGCAACATACAAGTCACATTGGATCCCCTTCCTCTGTCTGCCATGGCTCACACAGCCTTAAGAATAATTCTGAACAAATCGAGAAATGCCTATCGAACAATAAAGTTTTTCCTCCACATAGTTCAAACACATGGCAGACTTTATTTCCCATTATTTCTTACTATCTTTCCATTTCCCTTCAACTACTTCAGACGTTGCCTTTATGAAAGAAAATAGATCAAGTCTCACTCAGAAAATCTGTTTACTTTGGAACGGCCATCTTGTGCTTTAAACAGAAGCACACGTTTTAGGAATTCACGCTGTCTTCAATGACTCATGGTCTTTCTTGGGAGCAAACAATAAGAAATTCATAACACAAGAAAAAATCAACTTGATTCTTTTGTGGGATGAACCATTCATAGCAAGAAGGAACGACCTCAAACCTCTATCTAGGCACCTCTGGAAAAAAAGGGAAGGCTTCCCTGAGATGAGAGCTACCCCGTCTTTCCAGGACACAGTGCATAGTGGCATCTGAGGTTGTAGTTTTGTATTTCTGTGCTGTTTACGATCAGGTCTTGCTCAAAGGGTTTCTACTGAGCACTGCAGCATCCTCGCTGGATCTGCAGTTACTTGCCGATGTTTCATAGAGCAGAGTCCAAAGGCCAAGTGCCGCTAAGTAGCATCCAATTTTACACAGGCAAGGATTCAAACCCAGGCTACAAGGCCTAGGGATCACTCGGACTTTCAGGACTAAACGTGTTCTGATTTCCCCATAGGGTGGTCATACTTGTGGGAAAGTGTGATTTAGATGAGGCTACAGTTAACTGATGGCAAAGGAAGTTTATACCAGACAAATAAGTTCTGGTGTTCCACAACACAGCACGGTTTATAAAGACCTAGAAGAAGACTAGGGAGGTGGCTCAGAGACCAAGAGAACGTACTGCTCTTCTGGAGAACCTAGCTTTACTTCCCAGCACCCACATTAGGCAGTTCACAACCACCTGTCATTCCAGCTTCAGAAAATCTAACACTCTTCTGGATTCTGTAGACACCACATACATGTCACACATACACACACACACACACATGCACACACATACAAAAATAAATAAACAAAAATTTAAAACAATAAAAGAATAAGAAAAATTGTAAGGTTTCTCAGTATAAAGAGATAAGGGATGGCTAAGGAGCTGGAAACGCTGATCACGCTGATTGATCGTTACACCTTCACATACGTATGGATGGACCCTCTCAAACCCCACAAATGTAAAGTTACGTGTCAATCAAAAACAAAAAGAGCTGTGCACTATTTTTATTATTTCTCTGGTTGGTTTTATTCTCTCTACCAATCAATGTGAGATGTAGACTATAAAGACGTACAAGCTTTAATGTAAATGACTTCATAATTTTGACCCATAAACACATCTACTCATTTATATCTGACTTATCTTTCATTTGTAACAATATATTCATTTGAAATTAAACCTGTTTTGGAACAAGCTCAGATATAGTCCTGGACACACATGCAGCCCTCAACTTTTGTCTGCTAGCTCTCTTTCATCTGTACATATTACTAATATGCATGCTACTGTTTTCAAAACCAATCAAGTAAATCCCACCATTGGACAAAATAAAAAGGGATTCTCTTTGACTATGAGCAGTCTTGATTCTAACTAGTGCTGGGAGTCCCTGATTACTATAGTTACCTAACTGATCCATTCTGTGGGTAACCCCTAAGAGCAAGACCCTGGAAAATCACACAGCCATTTATGACTTTAAAACTTTAAAACTCCTGTAAGTGTGCTGGCAAGATGGCTCGGGGGCAACGGGGATTGTTGCTAAGCCTGATAATCTGAGTTTATCCAAAGGAACCACAAGGCAAAAGAGAGCTGGCTCCCAAAGGTTGCCCTCTGACCTCCATGAACACTTATAACCAACACACACACACACACACACACAAACACAAATAAATAAATAATTAAGTAAATATAAATTGTTTTAAAACTTCTAAACTTTTCCATTTTAAAGACTTTTAAGCATAAGTCAATGACATCTTCTATAGTTAGATAGCTGTGGCATTTAAAGTATGTTGAAGCTATATTTATTCAGATTCCTTCACAACTCCAGCCAGTAAAGAGAAGCATAACACTAATAAATTATCGGATGTATTTTAAGCCCTGCTGTCTTCAAGCAATTCAGGCCAAGGCTCTCGTGCTAAACTCAGGCAACCATGGAGGTAGCCAGGCTAAGAAGCTTGGGGCCAGAGGAGAATGACTTAGGAGTGAAACTGGGAAAGCCAGAGAAGAATTTTATTACTAATGTCTGAGATGCCCTAATGGTGTCTCTCTCTGGAACATGGAGCTTCCTAGTAAGATAGGAAGTTTTTTTTGCTCCCATCTGTCATGCACATACCCCACAAATCCTGAATCTGTATCCAAGGAACTCTGCATCCTAAACCATGATTCCTGACACACAAAACAAAATAAGCCTTGAAAAGCAATGCCCTTTTGAGGGGTGAAGATACTATGTTGAGAAATAAGAACTTGAAAATGAAGACTACATAGGACCACTGATGAAGCACGTGGTCTGAGTCTAAATCCTTAATGTCACATGTGAAGGAGGGGGGCCACACACGCATTATTAGTTATCTTTTGTTAGTCACTTCTCTATTGTTGTGATTTGACAACAGCACCAAGGCAACTTAGAGAAGAAACAGTTCGCGTACGTCTCACAGTTTCAGAGGGTTAGAGTCGGTGATCAGCAGGGCAGGGAAGTGACATCCTCCTTCAACACCTCCTAATCCCCAAATAGTTTCACCAACTGAGGACCAAGTATTCAAATGCATGAGTCCGTGAGGGCCATTGTTATTCAAACCATGAAAGATTTACTATAACAAATAAATCTGACTCATATCTCAAGTAATGAATTAAAGTTGAATTACGTTTTGTTTAATGCAAAAGTGGCGTTGAGTTTTTTTTTTTTAATGAAATCTCTCAAAAGTACATAAGCATGTCTCTCTTTTTAAGATTTGGTGGGATTTTTTGTAATTATGTGTACCTGTGGGTTTGTGTACATGAGTGCAGTGCCTCCAGAGGCCAGAAGAGGGCACCAGATCCCATGGAGCTGGTATTACAGTGGTTGCAATCTTTCCAACATCGGTGGTGGGAACCAAACTCAGTCTTCTGTAAGAGCAGCAAGTGCTCTTGACCAGTGAGCCATCTCCCCAGGCTCCATTGGCATCTCATAATGGAATTTCCCAAAGCAAATGTATACAGACACCATAGTGCAATCATGCACACATGAGTCAGGTTTAACTAGAGAGGGAAACTTCCATACTGACTGGAAACAATCTCATGTGCACCAAGTTGCCAATAAGTCCTCCTGCGAAGAAGAGATTCTCACAGTTTTTCTAGGAGGGGCAACAGGAAATATTTTCCTCTTTTAGAGTTAAAGACATATTAATGCATGTGCTAGAGAAGTCATGCGGACAAACACCAGAGCCAGCCTTCGTGGCCTCCTTTCTGTCTTACCCCTTACAGCTGATTACACTGTGCTGCACTCTTCCGCCCAGCCCCACCACTTCCTGGCTCTCCCTTCTCCTGAAAGTCAGTTTCAGGATAGGAAACTGTAAAGACATCTATGACTCAGAAGGAGGGAAGTTTGTCTCTTAATACCAGATACTGTGAGACTCCTCCATGCACGGCCCATGTCTCAAACTAGCTCCTCCAGTAAGCTCAGCCTGTATCCTAGATGCAGAATCCTACTGCAGAACTTTGAGCCAAAGATCAGGAATCCCCACGTCCTGGAGCCGCCTCCCAATGTCCTGGAGGCAAACTAAGGAATAAGTCAGCCAGCAACCACAGTATCCACAGGCTATCCAAAGGGTCCCGGAGCTATAGTGAAATTCTATTTTCCAAAATCCCACTTAAGAACATTCTGGAAGTAAAGGACACCACAAGGCAGATGCAGCAGCACTTGGGGATAGAAGTAGAAGGATTTCAAAATCAAGGCTAGCCTGGGCTAAGAAGCAAGACCCTATCTCCAAAGACCAAAATAAATAAGTAAAGACTCAAGAAGGAAAAGGAGACAATGGGGCTGAAGTAAGCCAGGAACTGAGATGGAAACGAATGGGGTCAGGAGGTCAAGTCTTTGGGCAATAAGGGGTAACTGCTGACAGAGATAGAAAGTGAAAGACCTTGATGATAGGGATGAAGGAAAGAAAAGCTGTTCTAAAGGAAAACATTTGTTTCTTGATAAGCTGAGCTTGGAGTCCTAGGCATCACCTGAGAAGGGGACCCAGTGAGCAAGGGAAACAGAACAACAGAAGTTCCCCGGAGGTCTGGAAGGAATAAGAGATGTGGAACTTCAGGGATCTTATACAGCAGCTGACGGGAACATTCCGGGCAAGGATATGAGTCCTGGGAAGTAGGTAAACGTAAAGTAGGACCCGCTGGGAGGCTGTGTCTCCTCCAAGACAGACAGATTTGAGGAGCAATGGAAAAGGTAGGTGTGCTAGTTTGACTGTGCTTGGCCCAGGGTGTGGCACTATTTGGAGGTGTGGCCTTGTTGGAGTAAGTATGGCTTTCTTAGAGTGGGTGTATCACTGTGAATGTGGGCTTTAAGACTCTCACCTCACCCTAGCTGCCTTGGAAGTCAGTCTTCTAGCAGACTTCAGATACAGATGTAGAACTCTCAGCTCCTCCTGCACCATGCCTGCCTGGACTCTGCCATGTTCCCACTTTGTCGATAATGGACTGAACCTTTGAACCTGTAAGCCAGCCCCAATTAAATGTTGTCCCTCATAAGAGTTGCCTTGGTCACGGTGTCTAAGAGAGTAGATGATGTGGAATTTTACAGGAGAAGGTTTAGGGGAAAAGGACAAAGATCTACACTGTGGAGTCCTGCACAGCTAACTTGGAGGTCAGATGGGGGAAGGGCTTCCTCCAGCCAAGACTCTCAACTGTGTTCTCTGCTTCCCCATCCCCTTCCTTTCCACACTTTATCCTTAGTCCTCAGAGGCAAGCAAAGTCCCAGACTCCAGCCCCTCCAGCCTTGGCCTGGAGAATCAAGAGTCTCACTCAAGATTTATGCCACTTAAGCCCAGCACTCAGGAGGACAGAGGCAGGCAGATCTCTGAGTTTGATGCCAGCCTGGACTACAGAGTGAGTTCCAGGACAGTCAAAGTTATAGAGAGAAACCCTGTCTCAAAAACAGAAAACAAAAAACAAACAAACAAAGAAAAAGATTCATGCCACTCTTTTGTCGTTCACTGTACCGAAGACTCTGGAACATACTTCCCCAGCTACGGAATAGACCCTGGGAATGCCACACACATGCTACCTTCGCATTTTGGTCCACAATTTTCTTCAGATTCTTCAGCAGGTGATTGTTGGGACCGCCCTCTTTCTCATTAACATACACGATCCTATCCAGGTCTGGGAAGTTACGGTTCAGATCTATTCCCTGGGCATTGCTGCGGCCCACGAACCAGTCCTTCAGCTCGCCGGGCTAAGAGAGAAAACCGAAAAGTCGCCATTGCTCATCAGTGCAGTCGATATCTACGTAACATCCCCGCTATTGCCCTCAAAAATTAATTACTGAGATTGCCTATTACAATATCCTCCCAATACTACTGTGCTCACTGCTTTATCCACATACTTATGAAGGTGCCCAATTTAAAATATTTGTTATAAACATTTTGAAAAGGGTAGCTTTGGCCGGGCGGTGGTGGCGCATGCCTTTAATCCCAGCACTTGAGAGGCAGAGACAGGTGGATTTCTGAGTTCGAGGCCAGCCTGGTCTACAGAGTGAGTTCCAGGACAGCCCGGGCTACACAGAGAAGCATTGTCTCGAAAAAACGAAAAAAAAAAAAAAGAAAAGAAAAAGTAAAAAAAGAAAAAGAGTAGTTTTAACGAATATTTTAAGTTAATAATAGTTATATATAAGAGGTGTTTAGCAGATTTCAATAATTGTCGGTACAAACTCATTGATTATAGGTGACCTATTTAAAAATCACACCACCAACAATTAGAATCATGTAAAATTGCCCCTGTGAATCACAGAAGTCTGATTTTTAAATCTACAAATGGGTGAATAATACTAAGAACTTAAGATGAATTAGACATGAGTCTCTTATGTGTTAATAACTTCAATGCCTTTTACAGGTTTCTTTTAAAAAAATAATAATTTGTTCTGCTTCAAAATCCTGAAGAAAAGATCCTAAGTGTCTTTATAATAAAATGATCAGCCTGAGAAAAGGTAAATGTGTTTATAATGTTTAATTATTATATAACATGCTTCAGAATTTTACATTATACACCAGAAACAGAACACGCAACAACTATAATGTTCATAATTGTGTCCAATCAAAATGTAAGCCCACGTATTTTCTCTGTAAAAGCCATTAGTACCAGATATAGTCATGCATGCATCCCTTTAATGCCAGCATTCAAGAGGCAGAAGCAGAACATTCTGTGGAAATTCAAGGCCAGCCTGGTCTACAAAGCAAGATCCAAACCACCTGTGCTACAGAGTGAAACCCTGTCTCGAAAAGAAAGCCATTAATTTTTAGTCTGGTATTTACAATGTATACAATTATTTTTATTGTAAACATGGGAATTTGAGGTTTGTTTTGGTTTTGGTTTTGTGGGGTGTGGGGGAAGGGGGTGAGGTGGCACTGTGTCTTTGCTGATCTTTCATAAAACCAGCAATTAAAGCAATTAAACCTTGGTCAAATAGTGATCTAATTAAAAGTCATTCTTCCTTCGTCCAGCAGAGAGCGCTAGGATGCCAATTCACCCAGCTGCAGGCATAGCAGTAGGCATCACTTAACAGTGATTCTCAGTCATCCTGACGCTGAGACTCCTTAATGCCATTCCTTGTGTTGTGGTGACCCCTCAACCATAAAATCATTTTTGTTGTGACTTCACAACTGATATTTTACTGCCACTATGAATCATAATGAAAAGATCTGTGCTTTCCGATGGTCATAGGCTACCCCCGTGAAAGAGTGGCTCATTCCCATGGGAATCACAACCTACAGGTTGAGAGCCACTGCTTTAAAGGCAAATTTGCCTAGTCACAACTATGAGTAAAGAAGTGTCATTTATTGAGCAGTTCAGTAAAACACTGTTAAAGTATTAACTTATTTACAAAATTTCTCATTAAACCTTCTGGTGAAGAACTCTCTTACCAGCAAGTTGGACTATGTGTCACTCACAGTCTGTAAACCCTAGGCATTACTGTGGCATCATGGATAGACAAGTACACACACATTAATATATCAGAAAGATGAAGAAGGCAGGCCACCCACCCTGCTGGGTGCTCACCTGAGATGCTGCTTTCTCAAAGCCATCGGGGTTCAGGGACGGCATGATGTGAATTCGGGTATTGTGGATCAGGTTGACAATGGTCTCGTTCCCTTTCTGGTACTCGTTACACAGGTACTGAGCCAAGAAGATGAGCAGTTCCCGTCCAACCGCCTCATTACCATGCATGTTCCCAATGTATTTAAATTCGGGTTCACCTAAAAGACAAAAAAATGCATAGTAAGAGGCACTTTCTATGTCACCAAAAAGAATCAGAGGACACTCACGCTATGCTGACACAAGCCTAGACGTATCTGGGAAGAGGGAGCCTTAATTGAGAAATGCTTCCATGAGACTGCCCTGTAGGCAAATCTAAAGGACATTTCCTCCATGAAAGGTTGATTTGGGAGAGCCCAGCTCACCGGGGGCTGGGTCACCCCTTGGAAGTTGGTCCTCCGTGGTACAAGAAAACAGTCTGAGCTAGCCGTGGAGTGCAAGCCAGTAAGCGGCCCATGAGTGCGTGGCCTCTGCTTCAGCCCCTGCCTCCATGTCCCTGCCCTGAGTTCTTGCCCTGATTTCCATGGATGATGGGCAGTAATGAGAAAGTATAAACCAAAGCACCTCACTCCCCAAGCTGGTTTTGACTATGCTCTTTATCACACCCATAGAAAAGAGACTAGGGTGACTACACAAAATACATATTATTTATCTATTAATTTATCGTGACTAGACAGCAGCTTCTTTTCCCTCTAAACAGAATGTCTGAGAAATCCTCCTGGGGTGTTAGAGCTGTCCCCAAACATTCTATGGCTCCATCCTCCCAGTCCTCTCTCCTGTCCTGCTGACTATCTCTTGCAAAATTGTGTCCACACGCAGTTCTGGTGTAAAGGCTTGAGGCCCTTCCTGCATTAGGAAGTAGGGTCATCAAGAAAGTAATTGAGGTTCACTGAAGTCCCAAGATTCTTGCTGAATAAGACCTGTTATCCTAACAGAAAGAGAAGATCATGAATTCTCTCTCTTCACTGAGGAAAGACCCTGTGAAATCTGACACATTAAGGAGGTGTCTACCTCTACCTGTGTGCCAGGAAGAGAGTGTTGATCACAAACCACGTCTGTTCCACCTCCATCTTAAGTTTCTCCAAAACTCATGGAGGGAATGACCTCTATTGCTTACATCAGCCAGAGTGAGGGGACTCTAGCCAGCTCACAAACATGACCCTGGCAGGTCTTGCCCTTCTCCCCATCCCCTCTGCCTTGCCCTCTTTTCCCCCATTCCCTCTGCCTTGCTAAAATCTGTTAGATTACATTCTTAAGGCTAGCCACCAAGGTCTATCCCCTTATTTGCCAATTCTTCCTCCTGAGGCTGACTGCTGTGGTGCAGTTATCAAAGTATTGAAGTCCAGCAATCAAAAGATCCCTTTGGTCCACCTAATTAACATGCCCAATTAAAATTAAACACCCTATCCTCACACGCATTTTCCTATGTGCCGCATCGGTCTCCTCTCTATCCCGAGGCAGTCCTTTGTCCTACATCAGATAAATACTCCTCCTCTGTCTCCTCTTCTTCATCCCTTCTTCTTTATCCTCCATCTCCTGTCTTTGTCTCTTATCCCCTGCCCTTTGTCCCCTTGAGACAAATAAATCTGCTCTGTGCTGAGAACTTGGCCTTGGGGGTCCTGAGCTGATACCATTTCTTACACAGAGTACAGTCTTTGTTATGGCAGCCCAACCAGGCTCACACCCTAACACTGATAAGACACTGTATGCCCTTGTAGGTTATATCCTATACTTTGTTTTCTTACATAATCCTCAGCAGACATTTTAAGGGTAAACAGGCATCTATCCATCTCTATTTTATAGATGGAATAACTGAAATCCACACTGCTTAAGACACCTGATCTTGACTGGACAGTCCATGAAACCAGAACACAAATCCCAGTCTTCTGCACTAGTTAAAAGTCTATCCTCTCTTTTCCCCCTGAGCCATAAAGATTAAAAGGAGACATGCTGTGTGGGATCAGCCCCTGCACCAGCTCTCACTGGCTGACCTTCTGTAAGTCATTTCAGAGCTCATTTTCTCTGCTTCCCATCTTAAAAATAGAGAAAACAACAGGTTGCACCTTGTGGAGAAGATAAGAAATAATGGCTGCAAATACCTGTACCTGGAAATAGCCACTCTCCTGAGTTTGCTGTCATTATTCCTAACAGTATTGTGTCACTGTGAGATTCTTTGTCAGACACAATCCAATTTATCCTTTGTAACTAATTACTCGGTGTAATAGGGAGACTGTTTCTGTTATCAAGATGGCACAAATACAGCCCAGGGAGAGAAAGTGTTGCTGAAAGACTGAAATGGAATGCAGTCGCCCATTTCTTCCCCTCTGTGGTGCATTCTGGGAGAAGTCCTGATGCTCCAGAAGAATGTGGCAGACAGTTGGTCTTCCCAAGTCCTGCCCTTCTGCTCCTCAGAAGGGCTGTCTACCTCAGTTTCTTCAGCGGAAAGGATGCTCTCACTTATAAAATCATGAGACTGCTCCTCTGAGTATTTAAAGAGACAGCATAGTCCTATCTATCTCTATCTATCTATCTATCTATCTATCTATCTATCTATCTATCTATCTATCTATCTATCCCTCCTTCCCCCTCCCTCTCTCCCTCCCTCAAATGTATTACTGAAATATCCTCTGCCTAGGATTTGAAAGCCTCTGACTGGAGTGGCTGCTCACCATGCAAGTCTGCTCTTGGGTGTCCTTGTTCGGTCTCCTCCAGAGTTTATGCTAATCTTAATCTGAGGATTAAGGTGGGAAGTGGGGTGGTGTTATTTATATCCAGCTCACTTTGTTTTCCTTTAAGGAAGTGCCTGTAACTAAGCTACCTGCAAGGGACTGGTCAAGGGGCATGGGAGAGGAGAAGGGTGAAAAATGTTCCCTTCACTTCTGGTCTCAAATCACACCTGCTTTTCTTTCTGTGAAAGAGTGTCCTTAACTCTGTCCCTTACTGTGTGGAACATCTGGTTGGGGCAGAGGAGAAACTGTTGCATAGAGGAGGTGAGAAATAATACAGTGAGAAAGCTAGGATGATTCCATGGCAGACTTTAAATTGGCAGTTAAGGAGACTAGGCCTAAAAACTGGACAAGTCCAGGCAAGGCCAGGCAAGTCATTGACTAATAGAAAAAACTCCAGGTTCCTGCCTTCAGGCCCAGGTAATGGAACGTCCCAGCCACCTGGCCTGAAGCAAAAACAATGGGTCAGCAGCAGTTTCCAGACTTCCTCACCTACTTCCTCAGTAACAGTTCCCAGACCTTCCCCAGCAAGTTTCCAGCCCCCACACCCTGGTAATGGAATGTCCATAGAGATGAACCCAACAGATTCACATAGAGGTCACCTATCCCAGAGTTCCCTAAAGTGCTTTAGATCAGGCCTACAAGCTCGATTGGTGGTCTCTCTCAATCTTGGTAATGGAAGACCCCAGCATGCTGGATCTCTGCAGAATAAACTCTGTGTTTACATACTGTTTGAGTCCAGGGTATCATTCTTCAGTGAATCATGGATCCTTGCAATAGGTAAGAGAATGGTGAGAGATGAAAAGGGAAGAGAGGAGAGGAGAAATCAAGGTAAAAGAAGGAGCTGGGAGAATGCAGATTAGAGGGTCAGACAAGAATAGAGAGGGAGAGGATGAAAGAGATGAGAGAATGAGGAGAGAGGTAGGGTCAGAGAGGATGGAAAAAGAGGAAAGTGGGGACAACGGTGCAAGCAAATAAAGATGAGAAGCCATCTCACGTTGTTTGAGAAAACTGACTGGGTGGGTATCGTGGTTCCCCACCCCCAGCACAATCTGAAGCTTCCCGTCACTGGAAAGTGGGAACTTGCTCCATATCTTGAAGAAAGAATGACTGAACTGAATTGTTTTAATTCTCTGAGTTTCCATTTTAAAAGAGAAACACTACCAGTTTTATGATTACCGCTACATTATCTTGTCACTGTGAGATTCTTTGTCAGACATAACCTAATTTATTCATTGTAACTAATTACCCAGTATAATAGGAGTGATGATCACTTATCCAAATTTGTCCCATCTGCTTCAGTCAGGCAGTTTCTTTTGCATTTGAGCACAAATGCTTTGGGGTTGTGCACATTCTCTTTGTTTCTACTAGGGGTGTCACCATTCCCTATGCCACACTTGCTTGTGACTCTTGATATCTTGGTCAAAAATATTTCACTATTGTTTCTGGTTTTCGCCTGTGCAGAAAATTCCTTTCATAGCAACTCTCCCCCAAAAAATGTTTATTTTACTTATGAGTAGATAAAAAAAATTCTTTGAGTAAACATGAGACAACATATGTCATTATAATGAACATACAAATATATCAAAATAAAAAAATCAAGGTAATTGTGCCAACACAAAATAAGGAAAGTTATCCCTGACCTCAGAAAGAAATTGAGCCATTACACAATGCAAGCTCCAGAATACAAAATGCTCAATTCTTTTCAGCAGGCTGACATGACATAGGAGATGGAGTCACGACAATTAAATATAATATATGTTGGGTTGCATATAAATCCCCTAGCAAAAGAGACTACAGGGAACTCAGAAGCAAATAAAATAGCAAATAAAAAAATTCCTAAACTCTAGGATCGTGAGGTTTGAGGACATAGCTGTGTGCTTGAACGCTGTCAGGGATGAAGCAATGATGGGGCTGGGGGAGGTGTTGGCCATACCATGACCCTGCTTCAAGATTCTAAACCACACTATCTCCTGAATCTCATAGGCCTCCCCAAGCCAGACCCCACCTAAAGCCAGAGTGAACCATTTGTTAAGAAATAACTTTTCATTATTATTGTTGTGCACATGTCTGTGTGTGTGATGTGTGAGGGATACGGAAGACGCGTGGATGTCAGAAAGCAACTCTCTGCTCCCCTCCCACACTAAGCCTGCAAGTTCTATTAGAGATGAAATGGTGTCTACTTCAGCCTGTAAGCCTGTCAACCATACTGTGCAGGGAACCTCTAATATGAAAAGTCCCTAATAAATAGTAACCCAGGGAAATCTTACATGGTAAGTTAAACATCCAAATCCCATCTCCCTACACAGTGAAAGGGAGTAAGTGAAAAACTGAAGGGAACTTGAAGTATCATAAAGAAACTCTGTATCCGATGGAGAATATTTAGAAGCCTCCATGGCTTCCCTTCCTAGTGGAAATTCCTCTTTGGGAGTGGAGGCAGCAGGGTTGAGAACAGCTGATTTCCCAAGAAGGAGCTTAATCTCCATGGTCACCACAAAACCAGGCAAGAGTTCTCTAATTGTTATTTTTGTTGTTGTTGTAGAGGCTAAGCGACAGATTCTGAAAAAACTGCTTTCAGAACCTTAATACCAAAACTGAGTCTCAATTGAAGACTTCCTGAGTGGGAATACATGGTTCTCACAGTGCCAGCGTGTCTTCAGGGGGCTGAGGGGAGCACAGGGACAGGTGGTGGCATTTGTCTTCCTATTTACAGTGTGTTCAGGAAAGAACAAGCACCAGCTTCTCCGGGGCTGAAGCTGCCAGGTGCGTCACTCCTTGTAGATGCCATTGACGATGCACACGCAACCACATGGGCTCCCTCATCTCTCTCCTAGCAACCGGAAGGCAAAGGGCATCATGAAGCACAACTCTCCGAAGAACAATTTCCTCGCTCACTAGCAAACTCATTTCATCTTTGGGTGATAAATGTCAAGTTCCAGGGTTGGCAACTGAACATTAGCACAGGAGCAGGCAGATTACACAGGGGGTGCTCAGGAAGCTTGTCCTCTGTCCCCCACCAATTACCACATAGTTCTTTTTAAGCTATCTGTACTGAAGTTTTTTTCACAAGGCAATAGTCTTCAATCGAGAGGTTATTAAAAGACAGTCAGCATATATAGAGAACCCTATTTAATACGGTTCTCTATAACTTCTCTATAAGATATCAAGCTTCTTTTCTCATCTGTAGTATAGAATAACTAAGATACCTGCTAAGACTGACATTCTCATTAATACAAGTAACCCAAGTGTACTTTTGTGTGTCAGCTTGACACAAGCTGGAGCCAGCAAAGGAAGGAGCCTCCGTTGAGGAAATGTCCCCATGAGATCCAGCTGTAAGGCATTGTCTCAATTAGTGATCAGTGGGTGAGGATCCAGACTATTGTTGGTGGTGCCATCCCTGGGCTGGTCTTTCTGGGTTCTATAAGAAAGCAGGCTGAGCAAACCGTGAGTAAGCAGGCCAGTAAGCAGCATCCCTCCATGGCCTCTGCACCAGCTCCTGCCTCTGGGTTCCACCTTTGCTTGAGTTCCTATCCTGACTTCCTCCAATGATGGATTGTGGTCTGGAAGCAAAAGAGAAACCCTTTCCTCCCCCAACTTGCTTTTTGGTCATGGTGTTTTGTCAAAGCGGTAGAAAGCTTGACTACGATAACAAGGTAAGAACAATCTCTGTTTTAAAAATAGAATCCACAAAGTTTTGTTTTCATTTTTATTTTCTTAAGTCTTGCTAAGTAACCCAGACTGGCCGATGCTCCGATGCTTTTCAGCCTCCTCAGTACTTGGATTGAAACAGGTAGATATTACCAAACCTGGCAAGATCCACAAAAGGCAGAAATGACTTCATAAATCCCAACCATAGAGCACCAAAAGATTTTAAGCCTACCCTTATTACTCTTAATTTGCTAAATCTATGTATTAGTATGACTCAAAATAAATATATCAGGAAACACAATTTAAAGAAAATTTTCTTGCCACAAAAGTAAAATGTTAATATTTTACTCCTGAGAAATACACCCACTAGGCTTAATGTATAGATACAGTTTGAAACAGTAGGTAAACTAGCAATGCTCTCAAATGTAGAAAGAATTTATACTGTAAAATGATCTGGGAGGTTTTAAAGCAGAGGTTCAGAAGCCCAGTAGTCTAAAAGAAATACTCAAACAGGGCCAGCCAGATATCTCATCTGGTAAAGGTGCCTGCTGTCGAGCCTCAGGATCCAAATTTGATCCTCAACACACATATATGATAAATAAAATTTCATCTAAAAATGTTTAAAAGAAACAGCCAACTGTAAAGACAAATGTAAAAACAGTATATCTGCTATATTTCCTATAAGAAAAAGAAAGGTAGGAGAGAGGGAGGAAGGGAGGGAGAGAAGGAG
>NW_021620078.1:185520-190403 GCF_004785775.1 Grammomys surdaster | reverse complement strand
GAGAGAGAGAAAGAGAGAGAGAGAGAGAGAGAGAGAAATTAAGAAAAAGACCATTTTAGCCCTTTCCTCTTAGAAACACCAGACAGGCTGACTAACCTTTGTGTACTATATTGGGTAAGGAGCTTGAAGAACCACAGCACAGAGAAAATTACTGTCGAAAAATGAGATACTGTCATGATTTGTATATGCTCGATCCAGGGAGTGGCACTGTTAGAAGGTGTAGCCCTGTTCGAGTAGGTGTGTCCCTGTGGGTGTGTGTTTTAATACCCTCATCCTAGCTGCCTGGAAGCTAGTATTTTGCTAGCAGCCTTCAGATGAATATGTAGAACTCTCAGCTCCTCCTGCACCATGCCTGCCTGGATGCTGCCATGTTCCTGCCTTGATGATAATAGACTGAACCTCTGACCCTGTAAGCCAGCCCCAACTAAATGTTGTCCTTATAAGAGTTGCTTTGGTCATGGTGTCTGCTCACAGCAGTACAACCCTGACTAAGACAGATACTGAATGTGAAAGTGAGAGGTGAATGGTGAGACTCCACGCCAGCTACATGTTCAGAGCATCATATGTGCTTAGAAACAATAAGGAACGTAAAGAGAGGAACAAGCTTGAGTAATAGTAATGGAACCCTCCAGTGATTCAGCCTGAAACCACATGAAGCACACACCAAGAAGAATCTATTCATTTACCAACATTTTATTGCAAATGGATCCCTCTTCACACAGGAGGTACACTCACTGCCCAGTCACACAGGGAAACTGGCTCTAGAATACTCCAAAGATATCGAAATTCGAGGCAGCTCAAGGCCCTCATGTAATAATTCGTATTGTTTATATGTAACCTCTCCCCTTTCTCCTCTGTACTTTACATCATCTGGACTACAGGTAGTGTTTAACACAGAGCAAATACCATGCAAATAATGGTTTATCGAGTGCTCCTTATGGGATAACAACCAGGAAAACATGTTCAGTATGAGGGAATTTTCAAAATATTTTTGAGGGGAGTAGAGAGCTGGCTCCGTGGTTCAGAGCACATGCTGGTCTTTGGTTCCCAGCACCCACAAACTGCCTGTACATCCAGCTCCAAAGAATTGGATACCTCTGACCTCTATGGACACCTATAAGCACATGGGAAACAGACACACACACACACACACACACACACACACACTTAAGGATAATAAAATACTCTTTTAAAAAATAATACTATTGAATAGCAGATGTCCATAAACAAAATGCCATTTCTCAAGGACCCTACAATGGAACAATGACTTTGAGAAATGGACAAAGGCCATAACAGGATCCCAGTCATTAATCTGATCTGACTCACAAACTGTTTGCAGGTAGTTGAACACTGGAACAGATGGGCCCTTTCAACAATGGGCCCTCTCCCCGCCACCACCCCGTGGTAAGGATGGAGTAAGCCCCATTAGTGCTGCAAATCGCTTCCATTCATTTAACCATCAGCACTGTTTCAGCTATGAATTCTCTTTGCAGGAGCAAAACCCTGCTGGTTAGTTACGGAAACATCAATAAGGACATCATTAATTGGCTCCTGCTTTAGCACAATGTTAGCAGGCTTTTTTGGTTTTGTTTGTTTAATGCTGGGCATATTTCTGAAGGAAATTCAGAACACCAAGGGTCAGCTAAGCAGTGGAAGAAGTGAGTTTACTCATAAGAATTGATCTGTCTTCTACACAATAAATGATGGAAAAGAAGCTATAAATACATACACACACACACACACACACACACACTGCAAAAAAAGAAATTATAGACCTAGGAAGTACTAGAGCCTCCCACTTTGGTTTTTACTGCCTTTAAAACCATATTTAAAAAAGCAACCCAATTAACATCTTAAAGTACAGTCTTACTTAATCTGATTTTTTAATGGCCACTGAAAATAGAGCACATTACACAGCTATTTCTATCAGATATAGATTGTTTCTTTAAAGCTTCAGTTGATATTTTTAATTCTGTGTGCATGCGAGGTTTTGAGCCTATAGGGATGGGTATGCACGTATAAAGACATTGGATCCCCTGGAACTGAAGTTACAGGTGGCTCTGAGCTGCCCACCGTGGGTGCAGAGCAGTGAACCAGGTACTCTAAAAATATGGTATTTCCTACTAACCATTGAGCTATCACTCTAGCCCCATTTTTGAAAATGTTAGTTATGTATTAGCTATTGGCACTACTTTATAACTCTTTTACATATGACTTCTAGAAAGCTTCTAGTTAGATCCTCTTTGAACAAGAGGGCCTGACCCCAACAATGAAGATCTCCTCTTCAAAAGCACATAAAATAAGCTCAGAGTTTCAAATATTGTCTGAAATGATCTTGGTCGTCTCAAAGGAAGTCATTTGGTGTCTTCACAGAAGACATTGGAGAGTCAATACATGTCCATATACATCGGAGTGTGAGTATGTATTTAACAATCACCCCTAGTGTGTAACATTGCCTGTTTGTAGTGTGTAAATGCTTCTACCCCTGGCCAACTTGTAACTCCCAATGCAAGGTCATTTCACTGAGACCTCAAAATAGGCTCTCACAGACCAGGACAGTGTACTTCAATATACCACTGGATATGCAGAGCAATAACTGGGGATGAGTAGCTTCCCATTTTTCTATTGGTTCCCTACCAAATGAAGTTGAAGCCTAAGAAATATCAGACATTTTAAACATGCTGTGAGAAATATGAACATACTAGACTCTTCCTTGGGTTTTATATGCTTCATTCCATTTCATGTACTTAGGACTGGGGCAGCAGTTAAACGGAAGGGCACTTGCCAACTATGTACAGGCCCTGGATTTGATGCCCAATGCTTTACAAGATTAAATTATTACACTGGGAAAATTAGGAGTCTTGATTTTGATTTCTGTTGTCTTCATATAGACATGTATTTAAAACACTGTGGCATTATCAATTCAATGTAGGGGAAAAGTACAGGCCTAGAAAAATCTTGTCGTTGTTTCTGACTAAGTTAGTTAATCTAACAGTTTCTGCTTCACTACAATCTGCTATCCTTTGGCAAAACATTAGCTACAAGAAATCACAGAAAATGTTTTAGTCTAACATACAGGGGACAAAGTCAACCTATAAGACCTACCTGCTCAAGGACCAGCTAACTTCCTGGAGTGTGGGGGATTGTAGTTCTTGGAAAACAACAAAGCCACATGGGAAACATGATGGCCCTGTGAATTTGCCCTTCAAAAGCCCCTACAAGTGACTCTTGGCCACTCACTGGGACTCCACGGAGTGGACCTGACTAGAATCCATCCTGGTCAGTATTTAATTAATGCTTGCTGCGACTTTGGCTCAAAATTGTGGAGCTGGTTTTTCTCTTGATTATTTCCCTCAGGATTAACATAACCTGTTAGGATTTTGTTTTAATATACATTTGCAGTAACATCAGGTGTCCAAAACACTTCCTCCTCTACTGACCAGCAAAACTATTCTCATGATGGAATGCAGTAATGGCCCATTCACTGACATTCATAAGATACACATCATAAGCCACATAAGTTGTCTTAGAAATATGTGCTTAAATTGTTAACACAAAACACCTTATTGTTGGTGTCCAAGGAGAAGTGGCCCCTGAAAACCCTCAGAAGCCAAAGACTTGTTTAAGAGTGTCTTGCACAGAAGTTTTCAAGTGCAAGTCAGGTACAATGTGAGTTGTCTTAATGCCAAAGCCTGATGATTGAAAACCTTTCTGCAGATAGCTGTCCCCCAAAAAAGAGGAGTCCTTTAAGTATTGTGACATCTAGTGACTAGCCCATACAGTGACTACTATTCCATTGGTTAGAATGCCCACATGAATAGATTTGCTAAGAACCCTTCTGAATCTTGGCAGATCTTTTAAAACTCTCAACTTCTAGCCACTTGTCCTTTGGTAATGATCTCAACAAAGCAAATACAAAATACATAATGGAAAGATAAATGCATCTAAGAGGCTAAGGCCAAAACTGAATTAAACCAGCTGGCTTTAGAAAATTGGGAAGAGATCTGGGATCAAACCCTCTTTTCTTTAAATTTTATTTTTAAATTAGCTTACAAAGTATGGGTTTTCTTACAGCTTTTAAATGCATCCTTAATTTTGGTTAGCCGATCTCTACCCTTCCTCTACCTTGTCACCCTACCAACCCCTGTCCCTCACCCAAATAAACTTTTGACCTACAGAATCATAACTGATTGAAGTCCTGAGAATAAGTGTCTCTTGTGAGAGCTTGTCCCTAAATAAGACCTCCATGTCAACCCTACCCCGAAGGCTTTAAGAGCAAGAGGCTGGGAAAGAAAGATATACAATACTGTCTTCTGGAAATAACGTGGCAACATGGCCAGAACTCATGGGCTTGACACTATGGATACCTACACAAGATCAAGTCCATAAGACCAGATACTTCAGTACATAGCATTGCTTGGACTCAGTGGGGGAAAAAAAAGTAGAGAAGTCATAAAGGTCAAAGAGAATGAGATGTCCAAGGAAGATGGGAGAGGGGAGTTGGAGATGGATATGATCAAAATATACATGTATGAAATTATCAAATAATAAATTAAAGATTTTTAAAAGAATAGGAGTCATTGATTCTAAACATTTGCTTTTTTTGTTTATACCAAGAGATGTTTGTTTAGCATATGTGAGAACAAAAGCAGAATTAACATTCATCCAGTATATACCAGGTGTGGGGACGTTTTGTTTATTAGTAGCTCATACATAAAAACAAAATAAAAACAAAAAGCAACCTTAGCAGCCACCCTAAGAAGCAAGGAAGACCATTGTTCCCATTTATCTGGAAACTCAGGTGACATTGGGCTTCCCTCCTGTGAGGTCTGGATCCTCTCTCTCTCTCTCTCTCTCTCTCTCTCTCTCTCTCTCTCTCTCTC
>NW_021620078.1:179080-185510 GCF_004785775.1 Grammomys surdaster | reverse complement strand
CTCTCTCTCTCTCTCTCTCTCTCTCTCTCTCTCTCTCTCTCTCTCTCTCTCTCTCCTTTCTCCCTCCCTCTCTTCCTCCTATTCCTCATTCCCATTCTCTTTCTGTCTCTTCGTATATAAAGCATGGTTTAAAAAATAAAAATTCCCACACATTGCTGGAGGGATTGCTACAGAGGTCAAGTTCGGGTTTTAGCACCTAAGTCAGATGGCTCTCAATGGACTGCAACTCCAACTCCAGAGAATATAATTCCCTCCTGTTGAACTTGAAGACACACCTGTACATACATGAAAGGGGGCGATAATTTCTTTAAAACTCTAAAACACTAGATAAAATGAAATTTGCCATCATTAAAATGTGTGTGGAAGAGACACATGGGTAGACCACTATCTATGAATATGATTTGGGTCTTTGCTGGTCTGCTTACTGGCACAGGTTTTTTTCTTTGTTTTCTGTTAGGTGTGTGTGTGTGTGTGTGTGTGTGTGTGTGTGTGTGTGTGTGTGTGTCTTTGTACATCTATTTTAAATAAGAAGCTTAGGTAACACTATCAAGTTCTTTTCAAGGTAGCTTTGTGGCAAAGGATTTGATTCATCCCACAGAGCCCCAGAGGACAAACCTAGAATTGGTAACTAGGAACTTCAGAGGCAGCAGTTAGCACAGCTGAAGAACAAACTTCCTTTCAGTTACAGCAATTGGAAGGCAGAGGGAATGCTGGGAAGTGATTAATTCCCACAGAGACAGAAAGTTCTCTAGGAAACGTTCTTTGGAGTTTGGACTAAATGACCTTTTAGAGTCTATAAAAGTGGATTCTAAATCCTGTTTGATTAACTCTTGGCAGTCAAGCTTCTAATACTGTCCTTTACAAATCATGGCTGCCTGTAGACATTGTAAATGAATTGGATAGTTTTCCAGAATAAAGCTACAGGGCAGTGTAGTGAATTAAAACACAGTTCTTAAAACACAATGGAAAAAGCCTAGTCCATTCCCACTCATCCCTGCCATGAATGAACAGCTAGCTCATCTCCTGCAAAGAGTACAGACCAGAGGATGAGTAAAACTGACGTCATTAGCACCTGTGTGGGTGAACAGTCTGGGCAGATAAGGATAAGCCAGAATAAAATGTTCCATTTGCTGATAACCTGATGAAAAGAAAGTAGGATTAACCACCATAATCAACTTGTAAAAGCTTGTCTGGACTGCTTCTCAGATGATCCTCAGAACTTGTTTTATTTTCCTTTCTCAGCAAGAAGATAATAGATAAGTCAAATTGACTTGTCAAAATACTTTCAAGATGTAAGTTTTTCAACATTATAACTAAAACCTCCCTTGTAAAATATCAGGACAGTTCCAGAAGCACTAGGGCATGCTATGCATTTGTCTAAGCTGGTAACAAGCCGTTGGGTGTCAGCCACACACCTGTGATGGCAGCACATGCGAGGCTTAGGTAACAGGAGCACAGCAAGGCCAGCCTGGATCACAGACAGAGGTCATGACTTAAGCAGGGAGGGATAGGCAAAGGTCAAATAGAGTTTTCTGGGTCATGCTGCACATGTGACCACTGGCTGGTAACGAGGGAAGGCTTAGTGTACTGGCCACCTCTCTTTAGTTGATCATTCCTTACCACAGCAGGTCATCTCACACAGAAATAACTGCTTGTGAACTTGATCAAAGTTCAAAGTTCAAACTGTGCTATCAGTACTCGGTTAAAATTGTCTGTGCATATTGTTACATATAGACTTCCCAGATCTGCTTCCAGAAAGACCATTCTTGAGAAGGAATGAGGAGAGTTCTGAGCACCAACATTCTATAGAGTCTAGAGATGTTCATGATGGCTGCCGGGATTGACAAAGAACGATTTGGGAATTGACACTTGAAGTGTGTAGGGATGAGGAGTTCCAAGATGACAGCAGGCAAGTGGGAGTTTCAGCATCTGAGAATCATTAGGATGAAGGTTGAGGAAGATGCTGATCACTGTTCAAAATTTTTGATTTGAGCAAAAGTACAATTCCCTCATATTCGCTCTCCCAAAGTTACAGTATATGAATATTTTACACTTTTAAGAAACATATTCAAGATGTTTGCACAGCAGAAGGAAGAGAAGCCACCATGGTCACCCATAGATTTCCAGAGGCATGTATTAGTATACAAGCTTCTTTTCAAGCCTATACAAACAAGAAACTACTTCTTGTCATCTCTTACAATAAAGATGAACAAAATATTGGGACAGAAATACAACAGTACCTGAGAGCCTACAATCTGAGCGCCCAGCAGTCCTTCCTGTATATGGTGGCACAAAACTAAATTCCAGAACCCAGAAGGTAGAGTCAGGAAACTAATGAGCCCAGGTTCATCCTCTTGTACACACTCAGTTCAAGGCTGGGCAGGGCTACATAAGACCCTGTACCCAAAACAGAAATATGAACTCTCAGAGGAGCCTGGCATGTTGCTATTGAGTGTATCTGAGCCTTCCAAAATGGAGATCAGAGCAAGACAACGAACAGGAGAGGCTTTTCAAACAGAAGGGAAAAGGAGGGAGGTAGGAAAAAGTCAGGCAGGGAAAGAGTGAAACACAAAACCAAAAAAGTCCAACACTTGAATATCCACCAGCCGAAGGCATTTCCTGAAACCCCCTATAGTGCCGCTGAACTATTCAGGTAAGAGAACACATTGATCTTCTCCGTTTTCAGCTCAGTGTTTAAATTTTAAACATACATTAAATAATTATGCACAGCATTACATTTTTAATGTTCGTGTAAATAAGTTAGAGTGAGTACGGAGACACGTGATCATATTTTCTCTATTCTTCCCTCCCTGAAGGATTCTCAAGGTGTGTCACCACAGTATTCCAATTTTATCTCCCACCCAGTACCCAGCTTCCTCTTTAGTTATTTCTTCAGAGATGAAGACAAGACCATTAGAGAACTGTTTTTCCAATGGAGAATAAGCAGAACAATGAAAAACAAAATCTCATAGAAGGCCAAGTATATAACTAAACAGATTCACAGTGACCCCCAACAAAGGCTTATGATTCCTGATACTGCATAAGCATTTCACCTGTCCCTTCCTTTAAGGATCTTGTAATTGTAATTTAAAGTAAATCCACAAAGAAAAATAGAGGATTTTGAAATGGTTTGCTAACTGAAACATAAACCACTTCAGTGAAAAAAAATAGACAATAATTACTAAAACTAAATATTAATTGTTTGCAATTTTATGTCCCTAAAATCAACATTATTCACAGACCTAAAATGGTTACATAAAATCATTGTTTTTGCTTTAAGGCTACTTAGGATTCTGTATTGGAATGATTTGAGATGTGGTGTCAAAACGTTCTTATTGAAATGTTTCTTCTCTTTGTCTTTTTATTGTGTCTCCTATGAGCTCAGGCTCGTCTCCAGTTGCAAGCTCTCTGCATTCCACTGCATTCCAGCTTTAAAGTATTTATTTATGAATGTGTGTATGTTTGGTGTATGTATATAGGGTGTGTGTGTGTGTGTGTGTGTGTGTGTGTGTGTGTAGAGTCCAGATATGGACATGCAATACCTTGCTCTATCACCACCTACCTTATTTGACAGAACATCTCTCATTGAACCTGAAGATCACTGATTCACTCAGCTTGTCTCCTGTGTCTGCTTGTTTATCATTGTGAGATGCTCACCAGTGTTTTGGGTGAGTACTGGGGATTGAAGTCAGGTCCTCATGATTGTTCACCAAGTATTTTCCTAACAGAGCTATCTCCATATCCCTGTTTAAGATATTTCTTTATAAAAATTAATCAATTAGCTAATTAATTAATAGCTTTCTGGTTTCAAGCTTAATAATAAAAATCATCAAATAGACATCAAAGTTACCAAATCATATTTTCGAACTGCCTTTTAAATGTTTGAGAAATAAAAATAACTACAGCTCAGGTTCAGCATGAGATAAGAATTTCTCACCTGAAGAGATAACCAAAAGATAAAAATGCTCAGGAAGTTCTATAAGCCAAAAGAAACAAACAAAACACTGTGTCCTATCAGAACTCTGAAAATAGGAAACCTTGATATCCTTTCTCTCTGCACCAGTCAACAAACCTTTGCCATCCTCATGAGTACTTCACACATATACTCCTGTCTCCAACAGAGCAATAGTAAAGCCATCAAGGTCAAAGCACTCAGTCTTCTGTTGATTCTGTGTCGTTCCTAAAGGAAATGAGTATTCTTGAAAGAAGATGGTCACACTAGCACACACTCACAGACATGTCAGTAGCCAAGTGTTCCTTAATCTCTGTCTCATCTTCCCCCTCTTTAAACCTTTGGCAAAAACAAGACAGTGCAATTGTGCCCTTGCAAAGGGGCACTGTCATCTGGAATATAGAGTCTAGGATTTGTTGTCATTGTCCTAATGGTTAAGTGTATGCAGCACTTACTGTGTTAGGAAATATTGCAGAGATTTCCTGTGTGCTGACTCATTTATTGAGCATGAGTGTTTGCGCGCGCACACACACACACACACACACACACACAATCTTAGGGTTTTACTGCTGTGAACAGACACCATGACCAAGGCAACTCTTATAAGGACAACATTTAATTTGGGCTGGCTTACAGGTTCAGAGGTTCAGTCCATTATCATAAAGGCAGGAACATGGCACCATCCAGACAGGCATGATGCAGGAGGAGCTGAGAGTTCTACATCTTCGTCTGAAGACTGCTAGCAGAATATTGACTTCTAGGCTTCTAGGATGAGGGTCTTAAAGCCCACACCCACAGTGACACACCTCCAACAAGGCCACACCCCCTAATAGTGCTACTCTCTGGGCCAAGCAAATTCAAACCAAACCATCACACACTCATACACACACACACCTCATGGTTAGAAATTATTTCATCTACATTTTACAGGTGACCAACTCAAGGACCCTGCAAGATGCTGGGAAATTAACATCCCATCGTCCCCATGGCCACCCATCAGAGAACTGACTCATGGTGGTAGCAGGACCCCATAGGATGTGGACCCACAGAAAAAGAACTTAACTCTTTGGTTTGGTTGGCTTTTCTATCTTGGGACATGGCTCATTTTGTAGTTCAGGCTCAAACTCACCATGTGGCTAGCTCAAGCGGGCCTTAAACCCACAACTCTTGGAAAATATGTTTGTTTGTTTTTTCTCATGAGACAGAGACTCATTCTGGAAACTCAATCAGCCAGAAATTCACTTTATAACCAGGTTGGCCTCAAATATCAAAGCTATCTTTTTGTTTTAACCACCCAAGTGCTAACCACCATGTCTGTCCTGTGCTTGATAATGTTTTACAAAATCTAGTTCTATAGTAAGAACATTACATTTCTGTTTGTCATTCAGTCTTCAAACGTTTTCTCTAAACTTATTTTTCTTTTGTCATGCATTTTTCCACATAGAAGCTCATAATTTGTTAATAAAGACCATCCAACTGGTTTCTTAAGTGGCATCTGGGTGTTTTCTCTCTTTAAAAGAAAAATTAATCAAATACAAACAAAAATTTTATTGTATTTTAATTTTCAGTTTCACAACTCTGTGCCAGCATATGTGTGTGTTTGAGAAGGCGGAACAGCTGGAAGTCTGTTATGCCAATTTGATTTTTCCTGATTTTTCTTCACAGTGAGGGGACAGTCTATTTAGTCTTTTATGTAGTACAGACCAGCCTCAAACTCAGTATACAGCTAAAGAAGACTGTGAACTCCCCACCCTCCTGCCTCTGCCTCCCAAGTACTGAGACTGCATGTGTGTGTGTGTGTGTGTGTGTGTGTGTGTATCATCACACCTAGATATCACCACACCTAGCTTTCCCTCTGAATTCAAACTTGACTTTTACCATGAATTACATTTTTACATATACTTCAGCCTGTTTCTAGATTTTATGCTACCAGTTGCTGCTTAAAAAAAAAAAATGTGGCCCTGCTATTTGATATTTTAAGGTTTTCTTTTTCTTAAGAAAGGAAGAAAGAAAGAAAGGAAGGAAGAAAGAAAGGAGGGAGGGAGTTAGCGGTGGAGGGAGGGAGGGAGGGGGGGAGGGGGGTGGGGAGGGAGGAAGATGTATATATTATGTGTCAGATCCCAGGGAGATGTGGAGAGGGTATTGGGTCCTCTGGAGCTGGTGTTAAAGGCAAGTATGAGCTGCCTGATACTGATGGTAGGAACTGAACTTGGGTCCTCTGGAAGAACAGCAAGTGCTCTTAACCACTGAGCTATCTCTTCAGTCCCATGACAAAAAAAAAATCTAAATTCACTGTAATAGCTAGTAGGATTACAACTCCATTATAAGCACCCTTCATCGTAATTTTTTTCTTTAAAATTTTAAATTTCTTTTTTTGTTTGTTTGGTTTTTTGTTTTTTGTTTGTTTGTTTGTTTTTCTTTTTTTATCTTTTTTTTATTGGATATTTATTTACATTTCCTATGTTGTCCCCATACCCC
>NW_021620078.1:121447-178980 GCF_004785775.1 Grammomys surdaster | reverse complement strand
AATGAGGTCAAGGTTCTCTTCTTCCACCTATGCCCAGCAGGGCCCTCCACTTTTACATATTCAGCTGAAGCCCTGGATCCCCCCCCTAAGTGCTCCCAGGCTGGTGGTTTAGACCCTGGGAGCTGTGGTTGGTTGGTATTGTTGCTCTCCTCATGGTGCCACAAACCCTTTCAGCTCCTTCAGTCCTCACTCTAACTCCTCTATTGAGAACCCCATGATCAGTTCAATGGCTAGTTGTGAGCATCTGCCTCTGAATATGTCTGACTCTTGAAGGCCTCTGAGGAGATATCCATATCAGGCTCTTATCAGCATGCACTTCCTGTCTTCCACATCAGCATCTACCTTTGGTGATTGCACATGGGATATTGTTTGTTTTTCAAAACAGGGTTTCTCTGGCTGTCCTGGAACTCACTCTGTAGACCAGGCTGGCCTTGAACTCAGAAATCCACCTGTCTCTGCCTCCCAGGCGCTGGGATTAAAGGCATGCACCACCACTGCCCGGCAAAATTTCAGATTTCAAATGTACATAAAAATATGTTTTTCAAATGAAAGCATGCAAGGCTGAATTTTTAGTGACTATATTAGAAAAATTGCAATTTTCATGGTTTTAAGCCTAACTGTGAACTAGATTTCCATTTCTTCGTGTATGTCAAATGAAGCATATGACTCTTTACAAAGAACTTAGATAATGCCAAAAATTAACCTGTGAGCCCCACCTGCCCAGGAACAGGTAACTTCCTAGAATTCTAGAAATTGTAGTTCTTGGAAAATAACAAAGCTTCATGGGCAAGTAAGGTGGCCTATAGGCTTGTCCTTATAAGCCCAGCAGAACATGGCTTGGAACCACTTCCAGCTGGGAAATTCCAGAGAATGGTCCTGATTAAAGTCCACCTCTTGGTCAGTATTTAAAATTTAATAAAGCGTGCTTAAAATTTGGCCCGAAATGGTGGAGTTCGTGTTTTCTGGCGAATCTCGGAATTGACACTTACTTCTCTGTGAAATCACCTCCTGGCTACACAGCTGTGAGCAAAACACTCTTCCACTTACATATCGAACTCATTTTTGCCACTATTTTTAAAAGCTGCTAAGGTTCTTTTCTTTCATTTTTGCAAGTCCAAAGAAAATGCCAAAGTCAGGGAAAAGAGGTTAAGAGAAGAGATTTTAAACATTAAGGGCAATTTGATGTTAGAGAAGTTTAAATGAAGTACGAAGGATAAATAACACTACTAAAAATTAGGACAAAAGATGTGGATACATTGAATTAAGTCTGGGAAAAGAGGTGCATATGCTATTAGCAGAAAGGAAGTAAGACCATAGATTCTAACTCCTTTTTTTTAATTATCTGTGTTACTATTTGGAGCATAGCTACAGGGTTGGCAGGCGCATAACTTAATTCACGTGTAGAAGTCAGAGGATAAATTTAGATAGTCAGTTCTCTATTTGCATTCTGTGCATGGAACTCAGGTTGTCATCCTTATACAGCAAGGGCATTGACCCTCTGAGCTGTGTTGTCTGCTCCCATAAAAAGAGATCTGTCCAGATTTCAACAATAAGCAAATTTGGTTCTTTGTGTCTTGTTGTTGTGTAATTCATGTGTAAATGAACACTGCCAAGAGCCAAGATGCTTCAGGCTTCTTCCCTAACTCAGATAAAACTGAGAGGAAACAGAACCAACTCTTCTAGACAGGATACCTCACACAGAATTTGCACGGCCCAGGGCATTGACATGTGAGCTGTAAAAATGGGTCTAACACAATGGAGGGGCTGGATTTAGATCTGTGTCCACGTAACTAACTTACATGTAAGTAGCAGTAAGTGGCTGCGGTGATGAGCAATACCTGGGTGGTACCTTAGCCTATACTTGTAGGTGGTGTGGATGCCGTCAGAATCTGGAAACTGAATTCAGCACACAAAGTCCTCCCTTCTAATGAGTTCATTTGCACTCCAAAAGGACGAACTGGGGGCTTGGGAGGATAAAGCCTGGGAGTAGTGCTGTGCATACACATACTAACATGAACTCATTTTATTTTTAATAGTAAAACGGATTGTTTTACTGTAGGAAGAAATCTTTCTCAGTGGGGAAAGGGCTCTGCAAAGCCCCAAGCACTATTTAAATATTAAGAATTTACAGCATGAATGCTTTCTTCTATACAAAACACGGAAATGTACCTTTACTCCCCTCGGCAGCAGAAAAGTTGATGAATCTGACAAGAGCCTTCACACCAGCTGCTCACAAACTAAGTAAGCTACAACTGAAACAAGCGGTCACTTGGGTTTTGATCAAAATGCCCAGTACATCCTTGACCATAGCGCACACCTGTGAACTAGGAAGGAAAGTCAAAACCAACATTTTCAGTAGTATCAGAGCCAAGAGACAACAGAAATCCAACTTGATGTGGTCATAAAAAGATCAAGAGAGGGGAGATATGTTCTATGGAGGTGTGGTGAGGTATGGGGGAACAGGGTGCTTCAGAGGGGCCATGCAAGACATCTCTTCCCCTGGGAGACCAGCCGCAGGACAATATAGTATAGAATAGAGTTTATACAGGGCATGGGGAGGGGAGTTAAAAGGGTAGCAGAGGCAGAGAAAGGCAGAGAGAGTAGACAAGTAAAAGAGTAGAGGCCAGCCATGAGCATGTGGACAGAGCAGGGAAGGGAATGGGGAGAGAAAGGGGAAGAGGAGAGGGGACAGAGAGGGAGCAAGAAGGCAAGAGACCAAGAGGGCCAGAGAACAAGAGGAGGGGACAAGCAGCCCCTTTTATAGTGGGTCAGGCACACCTGGCTGTTGCCAGGCAACTGTGGGGCATAGCTTAGACAGAATGCTAACACAAATATAACAAAATAAATATGGATAGTCACCCAAACCAAGATGGTGTGGGAAATGACTACTCTCAACGTTAGGGTTCTAGAATGCAACCTGGTTAATGTGATTAGTGAGTCCATGGGTGGCTTCAACATAGATAGGTAGGTAGGTAGATAGATAGATAGATAGATAGATAGATAGATAGGTAGGTAGATAGATAGATACACACACACACACACACACACACACACACATAAAATAAAACAAAACCCGAAACCTCTAGCACTGCCACAGGCTTTATCAGAGGCAGTTCCGTGGCAAAGTGGAGCTAAAGCCCTGTGGTGGCTTGTGTCACAGGAAATCAGTTCACTGGTCACTTTTCTCATTGCTCTGACAAAAGCAACTTAAGGAAGGAGAGTTTCTTCTCACTGACAGATGGAGGGATGTCTCTGCCATGTCAGAGAGTACATGGCATTGGAGCACGAAGCCTCTTTTCATGTCTGCCAGCAGTCAGGAGGCAGAGCATTAGGACAGTGGGCCCTGTTTTCTTTTTCATCCTCACTCCCCAGACGCTAGCCCAGGGTGTGGTAATACCCACCTTCAGGATGGGTCTCCCTCCTAGGTTAAACCACTCTTGAAATAGCTTTAATGACATACTCAGCGCAGTTGATAAGAGTGCTGGCCTAACGTACACAGGTCCTAGTTTCAATCCCAGAACCAGATAAGCCAAGTGTGGTGATGTGTACCTGTATGTCAGCACTCAGGAAGTAGAGGAAGGGGGGTTAGGAGTTCATGACTATCCTTGGCTACATAGTGAGTTCGAGGCCACCCTGAACTACATGAGACCCTATCATAAAATAAAATGTGCCGTTAGAGGTATGTCTTCTAGATGGCTCCAAATCTACTGAGGTTAATGACAAATTAATCACAGCCAATGCTGGCTCAGTGCTGATAACCTGGCGTCTTCTGCAGTTATGCCTCTCTGTGAGCCACCTTCTCATATCATCCAATTCTCCACACTCACAATTAACTTGAGCCATTCAATAGTCTTTAGATTACAAACCTAATCCCGAATCAGCAGGGTGTCAATACTTTGAGACTGAGAAATAGTCACAAAGCTTACAGATTCGCTATACACACATTCTGACAACGCTGAGTATCTAGCACCATGGTTGAAGTAGAGGCCAAGGAGACAGTTTAGTTCCCAGGGCCCCCTCCCCACTTCTTTCCATCAGGATGTTCTTGGCACTGGAGTATTTTCTATCTGGGGGCATCCGGGGGAATATAAAGCAACATTTTAGTATTATTATTAGGATTAGGTTGTTAAACCATTTCCACCCCTTTAGCATTTGCTAATGCTATACATGGAAAAAGAAACACTTCAACATCTCCAAACCTCTTGGGAATTTTTCAGCAGGAATGAGCCAGTCTCCGTGAAGAACGCTCATGCTGCAGAGGAAAACCCTCCAAGGCCAGTGTTTCCAACTTTAAGACATAAGGCAGAGACAGTATTTTCAGACCACTGCTTGGAACTGTCCCAGCAAGGATGCTGATGATGGCTGGGGGGCTGGGAACTGTTGGGAGGGTAGAAAGAAATCTCATAAGACAGATTAGGCTCAAAGCACCTCAATTATTACAGATGCTTTCTCTCATGCATGCCCATGGTGCTCCTTCGAATCATAAAATCAGTATCCTTTCCCAGAATCCTTCACATCAGGCCCCTGCCCCAGAAACCATCACTTTAAAGGGGTTCAGCATTTGGGAGAGAGATTCTGAAGCTGATGTCTGGTTCATTTCTGTAGCAAATGACCCTGGGTAACCCATCTGCTTTCTATACCACAGCAGCAGCTGTATGGTAAAAGGGTACTCAGGCCAAACTGGTTAGATTTCAGATAATTACAAGAGATGGTGTTGATAGTTGTCTGACCTATGATCTCAGCAGACAGAAGGAGTGACAGCTCAAGTGCAATCCAAGGCCAACCTGGGCTCCATGGTAAGCCCCTGTCTCCAAATTTAAAGTGGAAAAAAAAAAAAGGAGAAGGAAACCAAGCAAATAGAAGGAGTTGCTCTATGTAGTGATGAATGCTAACGTCAAAGCCACCATTCTTCCTGAGCCCGTGACTCATCACTGGCCAGGGAACAACACGAGCCCTTTGGTTAAGTGTTCATAGCACAACAGGCATGTTGAGACCTTGGAGCCGGTACACGCAGAGGAAAACCAGAAAAACAAATGCACATTCCTGTTTACAGAAAAACAAACAAACAAACAAACAAACCTTAAAACTCCAGGCCAGCTGAAGTGCAAGTGTTGTGTGAAGCCCTAGGACAGAGTAGCTGCAGTGTGCAAAGGGTGGTCTTTGAGTCAAAGGGATAAAATCTAAGGATGTTAGGCAGCAGAGAAGCAAACTTCACCAACAAGTGAATAGCTGTGTTCTTTCTTCTGGGTCATGAGTTGACCTGAGAAGACCTCTAAGCCCTCATCGTTGGGTCAAAGCCAGAGAAAATGTCAATACCTGAGTCTTCCCCACGTGCCTCCCTCAGGATGTGCTACGGAGCCGACAAATTTCCTACCCAGGACTTACCTTCTGCTGAGGTAACGCTTTATATTACTGTTATTAAGATAGGCTCGTTAAAAGATTTGTTTGATAGCAACGGAAGATGTGATCCCTGAACGGCTACTTGCTCTACTCTCTTGGCTCATGATGATCTCTTATCTAGACTGCTGGCATTGTCTCAAATGGATCTCTAGTCAGATTTCAGCCCCAACATCTTTATAGAGAAGTGTGCGGCACAGCTACAGTACTTGCATCAGCAGCTAACAGGTCCTTCTTGGATTATCTGTTTCCCTAGGGTATTTTTTTCTGAGTGTCCAAAGCACAGCTGATTCTCCGATCACACTGAGTCGTGTGACACATTTGAAGCCAAAGCGAATCTTTAAAGTGACATGAGTCACAATTTAAAAGTTGCCCCACCACTCTTCGGCTGCGACACACAGTTCCTTTGATGTGGAGAGCTGACAAGAGAGCCCAGATGGCTCTTCCCTGAATAATTTATTTCTAACAATTTCACGAGGAAATGAACCTTCTGTTGACTTATAAATCAGAGTAATAAACAACAACAGGCTGGCTGCCTCTCCCTCCACTAATTTCACTTCCCCACTTTCTCTCCCTTATCCATTGCTCTTTCTCGAGATCTTTGTTATTGTTGCCTTTAACCAAGTTTTAAAGCTGGTCCAAATGCAAGCCACCTTTGGGACATTGCCAGGCAACTGGATTTTATGTTATTTTTATGTTGTTCCTGCAGTTGGTGTTTCCAATGAAGGTTGTTGTTTTCAAACCTGAGAGGCAAGGCTGTTTATCCAAGACCATCTTCAGTGAGCTTGACACATGAGGGCTTTCTCATTACTTCTTCTCTGAAGCATAATCACAGGAGCCAGAGTCTCTGAAGGTTTAAGCCTCTTGCAGACTACAAATCAGACTCTTGTGAAAACAACACTCATAACACGCCAGGACACGTTCTAGTCAGAAGGCCCTGGCATCAGAGCCACCTTTGCGACAGGCTACTCAGCATTAAAGGGACCAGCTTTGCACTCAGATGTGAACTAAGGCTCTTCACCCATCCTTTTGGCCACTGATGCTCGTGTTTCTTTCAACTCTCTGAATTCTTCTACTTACAGTTTCCAAGAACTCCTAGGGTGTTTCCACACTTGACCCCAGGAGAGCAACTAGCATTAACCTTTACAGTCTTTAGCACTTGCTAGCCCTGAAACCAGAGCAGACTTTATACCACATTAGAACTATCTTCTTTCTCAAACCGTTTTGACTTTAGTCACTTATAACACCCACCATGTCTGACGTTATGCCTTCAGATCCACCATTTGTCCCCCTCTAGATACTGTGAGTGTTGTGGGAACAGCAGTTGTTCGTTCTGTTCATTCTTAGTCTAGAGACAACCAGACAGATGCTTGAAAGATACATGTTGGTGCCCTGGATGAAGGGAAACTCATTCAGCATAAATGTGCTTCAGATAAAGGTTGGATCATACCCAATCACCTCCCAGCTAGTCCTTCATCAAGGGCTTTTGTGTGCTTTGACCAAAGCTGTCTTCTGATGCTATACACATATCTGGGAGGATCTCTGAGTTATGAAACGACACCCACACATAGTTCTCATTGTCAACCTTTGGAATGTCTCTCAGATCTGTTCTTCTTGCACGCACCACCTCATTATCTGTTGCTGGCTTATAAAACAGTCTTCCAGTCTTCCGCCTCAGGGACTGACCCAGCCAACTCCTCTCCTTCAAGCAATCAGAGGGATTTTTGTTTTGGTTTGTTTTTCAAGACAGGGTTTCTCTTTATAGCCCTGGCTGTCCTGGAACTCACTCTGTAGACCAGGCTGGCCTCGAACTCAGAAATCCACCTGCCTCTGCCTCCCAAGTGCTGGGATTAAAGGTGTGTGCCACCACTGCATGCCCTGGATTTTTTTTTAAATATACACCAGACTATGCCCTTCTCCCAAGGAACACTCCTCACAGAGCTTCTCTCTCAAAAGACAGTGTCTAAGTCGTTTTGTTGAACTCACGAAGTGGTGCAGAGCCTGGTTGGTTTCCAACATCCGACCCTCATCCACCACCTCTCCCTAATTCACTCTTCACCCTCAAGAGAGAAATTGTTTTACCCACGTAAAATCACTTAGAGCTCTGCCCCACCTCCCCTACCTCGTGCAAGGATCTCTTACTCATATTGCTCAAGTGTTAGCTCCTCCAAGGGGAAAAAAATAACCTTCTTTGAATTCTTCCCACATCCCACATTCTGCTCCCAGGTTGTCAGTCTTTCCATAATATCCAATGGATGAAGATAACATGGCTAGTACGGTACTGGGTAGTGTTTACATGTTTGCATGTTGTCTGAAAGGTAACTTACAAGTTACAGAGAGGCAGACTGCTGAGTTTACTGTTCACACATCAGAGGAAGGGAAAAAACTGACAGCAAAATCTAACAAGTTAGCAATCTGGCTCTAAGGGAAGCCACCATCGTCCGGAGCCAGAATCCACTCACAGACATCAGGTAGACGTGGCCAGTGGGTTACAAGCCCAGTGCCCAGTGCACACACAGCAGGCCACAGTGGCCACCAGTGAGGAAATGACAGTGAGTAAATACTAGCTCTGGAGCACATGCTCCTGAGAGCCATGTTCTTTGAGATGGGTGCAGGCTATCTGGTCCTAGCCTCAGCTGTGCTGAGCTGGGTCAACCATGGTGCTGAACACTCAACAGTCACCAAAATCAGAGCCAGGGCAGAGGCCAGAGATCCTGACAGAAGGGCCCCTTGTTGAAGTACATTGAACCAGCATCTGCAGAGCTGTTGGGAGCCAGGTCTTTGGGCCAGAGAGTCTTAACACCCTTCAAAGGTTTATCTCATCCTGTTTCTGATTGGTGTGGGCTTGGTTACACCTAGGTGCTCACCTCTGCCATCAGTAAGCTCCGTTGTCAGGACATTTAGTAGGAATGCCTTCATGTGTGTGTTGTTTTGTATTCTGAGTGTTTACAACATTTGTCAGTTTTGTATTCTGAGTGTTTACAACATTTGTCAAATATTAGACAATGACCTCGGGATCTACCACTGTCGTCTTTCTTTTTATATTTATTGTATCTAGGACCTGAAATATAAGAGTCATGGTCTGGATTGAAATGAGCTGCACAAGTCGATCTCTGACCATTGGTTTCAGTTGATGGCAAGGCTGGGAGATGGTCTAGAGCCTTTGGGAGGTGTCACCTTCCCAGCAGCACTTGCTCATTGGGAGTGGCCCTTTGAGGGTTACATTCTGGTCCTTCTTGTGGTCCGGTTCTCTGCTTCCAGGTCCCATCACCATGTAAAACGTTCTACTGCACCCTCTGTTGCCATGGACCCAGCCACTCCTGCTTCCTTTCCCACACTAACAAACAGAATTCCCTTTGACACTGTAAGCTGAAATAAATCCTTCCTGCCTTCAGTTGCTTCTGTTGGCTATTTGGAAACAGGGATGAGAAAACTAGCTCATGCCCTGCCTGGACTGCTGAAGTGCCACAGTTACCAGCATTGCTAAGATAGATGAACACAGCAGAAAGCCAGCTTTTCTTATCCCTTCAGTGAATCCAACCTCTATTCTATGTTACTCCAAATTATAGAAAACGTTGTTAGGTCATTTCCCTGGCTTTTGTCCTGGAAGGAAAATAACTGCATTCTTTTATAATAATATTCGTTCTCCCAGCCTAAAATAAGCTTCGGGACTTTTTCTGCATCCCCTCTGAGTTCTCATGGGGTTCTTTGGTCTTCTAATCCTGATTATATGCCAGAACAAGTGATAATAATTAGTAATTGCATGTCAGAAATAAAAGGGCTGCTTTTGGATAGAGCCATATTAAGTGAGTGTGTTGTTCTGTGAATGCGTGGCATTTATTTTTCAAAGCAGCAGTTTGGTTTAGGGAAGTGCATCTAGACTGAATCCCACATCAGGATCCCAGCTTGCATGTGCCTTGGTAACAAAGCAGTTCTGAACAACTGGATTAGTCTTCGTGCTATCATCTATCAGATGAGGTCATTAACGGATTAACAGCAGGTCTTCCCAATGAGAAAGCCTTGGCAAGGGAAGGTGATGATTGAATACCAAAGCAATGGTTTTACAACCTTTAACAAACTGTAAACCATCAAATGGATGGGCTTTGGTTTTTTCCTATTTTCTTCATTAAATCTGTGTGCTCCATGCAGTAACTGCATCTATATTTCTCTACAATTTGCTAATATGCTAAGAATTATGCACTTGCATTCTGAGTAAAGCCAATTCAAGTATTTTGTTCAATGTGAACATATTGGGTGTGTCTGGTGTTGTCATGTGTGGGAAAATGTGTGGCTATGTAACTGAGTTTGGATTTTACCCTCCAGCAGGGTCCCCTCTCCCACCTGCCTCCTTCGTACTTGGCATGTTCTTCTGTTCGTCTGTGATCCAGTTGGGAGTTACCCAACTGGCTACGGATGAACCTCAAAAGACTTGGCTTTCCTAAGCTAAGGAGAAGAGGCGCTGCTTTGTTCCAGCCCAAGCCTTCATCCACCCATGGTGAGCTGGAGGCCACAGAGGAAGGATGTTAAGCCAGACCCTCCGCAGACCCTGTGAACACAGGTGCCTATAATTGCAAGCATCATGACTTAGTATTTGAGAGTTTTGTATTAACATATAACTTCATCTTTAAAGTTCATCCATTCTAATAGGTTTTCTTCAAGTCACTGAAGTGCCTTCATTCTGTTGAAATGTCCCTAGACATGTGGTCAATTTATTGTAAAAAATACATTTTGAGAAAAGCATTATCATGTATGATTACGCCAGAGTTTTTCAAACCCAGCTGTTTTCTATTTAGTCTATTTTAATGACAATCTAATATAAAGAGGTTTTCACCAATGTGAGCAACAGTCATTTGTTTCTTCTTTAACACAAGAAATCTGGGGTTTGCACAAAGAATTATTCTTCCTCTATGTTCTTTCTCAAGGCTTCTTGCTTTGTTTTTCCTTTGTTTTCGGTTTTGTTGTTATTGTTTGCCTGAAAGATCCTGACATTTCTGTTCTCTCTGAAAGCTGTCATAAGCAAAGCCATACTCCTTTCATATCATCACTCTGTGTCATGGGTGTGTAAACTCTCCGAACAAGCATGGACAGTCAGCTCCAAAGATCTGGCTAAACCACACTCAGATATCAAGTGTGCCCACTGCTACCCTTCCTACACACAGCTTCTTGAATGGTAATGTCTCTCTTCTTCCCAGTGCCTCATATCAAGAGGTTATTAAACTCAGAATTCAGGGCTGTCAAGATGAGTAAGTGGGCCAAAGTGCTCGATGCCCAAACCTGACAGTCTGAATTGGCTCCCCAGAAAGATGAAAAGAGAGAACTGACTTCCCAAAGTTCTCCTCTGTCTTCTAAACATAGCACACACAAACAATGCATGCATAACATACATCCCCCACACATACATATGGAGCACACCTATCCACATGCAATAGTAATAAATAAGACTTAAACTAAGGATTCTGGGTAGCGTGTTGGGTAGGCGCTATATTTCTCATCCCTTCAAGCTCTTAGGTGATGGAAATAAAGGTGCTAAAACAACAACAACAAAATAGAAAACTTAATATCTAGAGTTGAAGCAAATGACATGGTATCGTATGTAGGTCACAAATAGTCAAATGTGAATGACTGTGTGTGGATCAGCCTAAGAGATTTTCTTACAAAATGTGTGTGTCCTCTTTGCCTTCCAGTTGAAACTACATCTCTACTTTCACCTCCCCTCTCCAACTTACAACTGTTTCCCCCATATCAATCAGTTTTTGTTTTTGTTGGGTTTTGTTTTGGTTTGTGTATTTTGACATAGAGCCTCTTTTTTGCCCATGCTAACCTCAAACTTGCTACATAGCTGAGACTAGCCTTAAAATCTTGATGTTTGTGCCTCCACCTCTCAAATGCTGAGTGTACAGGCATGGCATGTACTACCACATGTGATTTTAGCATCAATCTTCCAAATAGAAAATACAGGCCTAAGTTTATCTGTTTATCAATCTTGAACCTACTACAGAAGGCATGGATATTGAATTCGGAGCTGGAGATTGAGGCA
Organism: Grammomys surdaster; assembly: GCF_004785775.1. Lineage (NCBI taxonomy): Eukaryota > Metazoa > Chordata > Mammalia > Rodentia > Muridae > Grammomys > Grammomys surdaster. The sequence goes on along the minus strand of NW_021620078.1, from coordinate 167,546 downwards.
TAGTCCCAGACTCTGAGATCTGACAATCTGACAAGAGACTACATATCATTAGAACACCGGAAATATTTATCGCATTATCATGTGTCTCAGGGTTACTATTGCTGTGATGAAACACCATGTTCAAAAGACACAAGTTGGGGAGGAAAGGGTTTATTTTGCTTATGCTTCCATATCATATCACTGTTCATCATCAAGGGAAGTGGGAAGTCAGGACTGGAACCTGGAGGCAGGAGCTGAAGCAGAGGCCATGGAGGGGTGCTGCTTACTGGCTTGCTCTCTAAGCTTGCTCAGCCTGCTTTCATATAATACCCAAGACTACTAGCCCAGGAATGGGTAGCAATGGGTTAGCTCCTCCCCCATCAATCACTAATTAAGAAAATGCCTTATAGGCTTGCCTACAACCCAATATTATTGAAGCATTTTCTTAACTGAGGTTCCCTCCTCTCAGGTTCTCCATGAGGTCCTCCATGCCTTCAGGACCTGTACCACTTGGGTGACTCTAAACTACCAAGTTCAGCTGCCAGTGTGATGTACAACCTTGGCTTCCTCTAGAAAACAGCTTCCATGTGCTGACTCTCAGGGAGCACTTTCCAGAAGATTTCACCTCAATGATGCTGGTCTCTTGTTAATCACCACTAATTTCTTGAGTTCCAGCCACTGAGTATCAAGTGTCTCAGCAAAACTGAGGTTTCACTTTAGTATTTGTGGTATCTTATTAATCACAGCTAGCTCGTTAGCCTCAGTTAACCAGAACCACAGAATCTTAACTCAAAATAACAAATTGTCCCAATGGAGTCTTTAAATTTTCCTCCAAAACTTCACAGGCCAGGACTCCATCTTCTGTATTACCCTCAACAGTCTATTGTCCAAGTTCCTATGGAACAGCTCACCAAACATCAAACACAAAATGGATTTTCTTCCATAGTCCTCTCCAAAACAACATGGTCAGATCCATCACATAAAAGGTTCCCCACTCCTGGAACCAACTTGTCTACTTCTATTGTCTATTGATGCAATGAAACACCATGGTCAAAAAGCAAGCTGGGGAAGAAAGGGTTTCTTTGGCTTATTCTTCCACATTGCTGTTCACCATCGGAGGAAGCCAGGCAGGAACTCAAGCAGGGCACGAACCTGGATGCAGGAGCAAAAGCAGAGGCCATGGAGGGGTGCAGTTTAGTGGCTTGCTCCCTATGGCTTTCTCTGGCTGCTCTCTTATAGAAGTACCCTCAATGTGCCAAGCCTTCCCCCATCAATCACTAAGTAATAAAATGTCTGATAGGCTTGCCCACAGCCCCATCTTATAGAGGCATTCTCTCAGTGTAGGCTCCCTCGTCTCAAATGACCCCAGCTTGTATGAAGTTAGCATAGAACTTGGCATATTCAACACCTCATGGAAGTAAAAGTCACAAAACTGTAGCTATAGCAGAAAGCACCCAAGATCAGCATGGAAGGAGAGGGGAAGTTTCCCCGAGATAGTGCCATTTCAGCTGAGAACAGACAATTGAGTGGGAGTCAGGCAAGAACATTTTACAGGGAGAGGAAAACAGCCTACTTCAAACATAAAGGCAGAACTTTCAAGGCTCTGAAGAAAATAAGGCCAGCAGGATATGCAGGAAATAAGAACAGGATTTATACAAACAAATCAAAAGGGAAGAGGTCAGAAGAAGCAGGCACAAGCAATGTCATTCCCTGAGCAACTTGCAGCAATGAATTAGCTTTAAACAGTAACCTGACAGCCATTTGTAAGTCAGAGGGACCATGAGATCTATCAGGGAGCAAAAATCTCCAGCAAACTATGGCTAGAGCACTAAGTCCCATGATGGTCTCTTTTGTAAACAAAGTTTTATTAGAACACAGCCTTGCCTACTGGTTGTCACCTATGGGTTACCGGTAGGAGAGAGAAACTCTGAGATCATATGGCCAACAAAGCTAGAAAGCCTTGTCTGTCTCTGTGTAGAAGACATTTGTTGATTTCTGGTTTGAGGAATTCATCAGAGGGGCTGAGACAGTGTTAGGGAGAATAAGTCAGGACGTACTGGGAAAGGTCGTGCAGGAGACCCATTGACTTAGACCAGGTCGTCGTGAAGAGCCACTGGCACAGTTGAGAAAACTTAAGTAGAATTGAGCCAGGTGTAATACTATGCAATTTCAATCCTAGAACTCAGACAGCAGAGACTGATGGATCTCCATGTGTTCCAGGCCAGCGTGAACTACATTGTGATTTCCGTGACAGCCAGGGCTACATAATAGTGAGCGCCCGTCTCAAAAAAATATTATTATAATTGTGGAATTATGTGGTAAGAAGGCTAGGCTGATTCCCTGACATGCTTCAGATTGGCAGAAATAAATCTGTTTCCAAGAACTAGGCAATTCCAGGCAAGTCCAGGTCTCAGAAGCTGCCCTTCCACCTGGCCTGAGACAAGGACAATGGGTCAGTAACAGTTTCCAGACTTCCTCAACTACTTCCTCAGCAACAGTTTCCAGACCTCCCCAGCAAGTTTCCAGCCCCCATATCATGGTAATAGAATTTCCATAGAGATGGACCCAACAGATTAACATAGAGGTCACCTACCCTGTAATGCCCTAATGTGCCTTAAATCAGGCCTGCAAGCTCATTTGGTTGTCTCTCCATTCTGGTAATGGGAAACCCCAGCATGCTGGATGTCTACAGAATAAAACATTCTTTGTATTTGTATATTATTTGAGTCCGAGATATTATTCTTCGGTAAATCATAGACCCTTATAGTGGCTAGAGAGATGGCTTTCTCATATTCTCTGGCATCTTTTCTACTCCACCATATTTTAAATGTCTTCATATTCAAACAAGAATTGTGTTGTCTTTCATGCATCACTGTCAGAAATTCTCATTTCCTATAGGACTTAATTTTAATTACCATGGCTGTACCATGTACATAGAAAAAGACAGAGCTGTCCCTTACATACATTACAAAATGAAAGAGCATGCTATGGCAGGGGAAGCAGAGACTTCTATAAACCCTTCACCGATATTGACTGAGGGTCCCTACTTTGGTAGAGAGTGTAATAACTGCTTCAAAGAGAGTTGTGTCACTAAACTGAGTACACAGAGCATCTGCCCTGCAGCCTGAATGTGAGTGTGTGTCTGTGTGTGTATGCATGTGTGCATGTGTATGTGTGTCTCTGTGTGTGTGCATGTGTGAGTGTGTGTGTCTGTATGTGTGTGTGTGTGTGTGTGTCTGTGTGTATGTATATAACAACAATTAATGACAAAAGGAGGCCATGACTTTGAGACAAAGCAAGGCGGGTGTAGAATGATATGGCTGTGTCACTCTAGTTTCCTGAACTGTGCTGGTATGCATCAGCCTTAGCATCTTCAGACAATCCAAACATTTAGCTTTAATCATCTTCTGAGGGTTCTATTTACTTTTTTCTGAAATAAAATAATGTCAAACAATCTCACCCTATTTCTCTCTCTCTCTCTCTCTCTCTCTCTCTCTCTCTCTCTCTCTCTCTCTCACACACACACACACACACACACACACACACACACACTTTATAGGCTTGGAAAGTATGTATCATTTAGTAGCTCATTTTTAGATTTTTGTGGAAAAGATTAATTTAAAGGAAATTTATTAAATATAAAAGGTACTTCCATATGTATGCAAATATATACACATATAATTTTTGAGATATTATTTCAAGTATCCCAGGCTAGCTTTGAACTTGTCACCTCTCCCAGTTTTAAGAAATGCTGGGGATCAGATCCAGAACATTGTGTATGCTAGGTGAGCACCCTACCAACTGAGCTACATCCCCAGCTCCCACGTTTATACTTTTCCAACAAAATGGAAATAAAAACTACCTATGCTAATACCTAAGAATATCCACCATTGACCATTAGCTTCAGAAAGTCCTCGTTCTCTTCCTATGGAAATGTACACCAGAAACGATGTAGCTTACATATTAATTAACCCAAGTTAAATGTATTCACTTCAAAGTACCCCTGAAATAGAATCTCAAGGGTGTCAAAGTAAACTTCACTCTGAGACTCACACAAGCCCTTATATTGAGAAAGTCAACCCCCTCCAAAAAAAAAAAAAAAAAAAATCAAACCCTTTCATGTTGTTTTGCTGCAGTTTGTTTGGTACTACCCCAAGAAACTTTGTGCAAAATTCCCAGAGTGACATTTTCCTTGGAGAACAAGACGCCCTTGTAGCAAATATGACTAAGACTATTTCTTCCAAAAATTGAGTCAACACATGCCATCAATTTAGCTACAGATGGTAGCTTATTACTTACAAGCAATAATTCTTGTAGGATGAAAACAGTCCCTAGAATATGTGATTTTTGTAACTGTGAGGAAGTGATTTTTAAAGACAAAGACTCTGTGGTTAGAGATTTAACTGAGTGACAGAATTCCTTGGGAGCTCAAAGTCCGGGGTCTTGGTCCTCAACATCAAACAGTACTTGTGGGGATGGAGGGATTGTAGGGGGGGGTGTCCAACACATTTTAAATAGTTTAAATTTATAATAACAATTGTAACATTATGTCTCTTTTCTTTGTTTCCTGTTTGCATTTAGTTTTCAAATAATCAAAAAAAATTTTTTGTAGGTACATGAAAATTATCGGCAGACAAACTCCTAAACCAGCCATGACTGGCCAACTAAGTTAATGATTTCACTAAGACTCAGATGTTTCTTATATGTCTATTAGTTAGGTAAAAGCAAGCCTTGAATCACAGACATGGGATAAACAAAGGCTTATGACTCTTTGTCTTGACTGGTTATGGTTTTTATATTTTGTGTTGTCTATTTAAGCTTCCTAGTTTTGAAACTGTGTTTGAAAGAAAATAGAAATTTTTTCATTATGTTTTTTGTGGGAATACTTTGTATAACTTGGATTGGCAACAGTACTGAAACTGGAAGATGCAGGAAAATGCTACATTAACATTGTCTAAGGAGGACACCTTTCTGAGCCTTTATGTAATTCACCTGTCAATCAGCAAGCACCACATGCAGAGCATAGAGATGATCTGGGAGTAGCCAGCTTCCAAAGTGCTAAGAATAACACTAGAAATACTCACCAGAGAGGCTTGGGCCAGGCATGATGGCCCATGGCTAATCCCAGCACTCGGGAGGCAAAGGCAGGAAGATCTGGTCTACATAGTGACTTTTGGCTGAGTATTTGAGCATCCTGAACTCCAAATACACAGAAGCTTTTCTCTAAAAGCTTACTGCTGTCACCTTCAAGTTTCTCATAAAGAAGCATACATGCTAGCACTCTGGAGGAAGAGGTAAGGAGATCTCAATGAGATACCAGCCAGTGGGGCCTACATGATGAGTCCCAGGCCAACCAGGGTTACAAAGTAAGACCCTGTCTCAAAAAAAAAAAAGAAAAAAAAAGAAAAGAAAAGAAAGGAACAATATGAAAGAAAAATTGGTTAGACATTTTAATGTCATAAATTTATTTATAATTTGTTTACTTGGGAAGAGGGCCTACAAGAGACCCAGGACATGCGGAAGCCAAAGGTCAGCTTTCAGGAGTCGGGTTTTACCATCCACTCTGTAGGTTTCAAGGACTGAACTCAAGTCATTAGTTTGGAAGCAAATACCATTACCTACTGAGCCATCTCTCCAACCCCTCCAGATACACTCACAAAATTGAGGTGCTTGCCTTTAATCCCAGCACTCAGAGGCAAAGGTAGATAGATTTCTAGAAGTTTGAGACTAAAAGGATCTACATAGCAAGTTCCGGGCTAGCCAGGGCTACACAGTGAGACCCTGTCTCAAAACAAAGTTAAAGAAAAAAAATTGAAGTCTTTTAGAAAACCGTAGTAATGACACTTTAAAAGAACAATATTCAAAGACAACGTCATAGCTTCAGTTGCTTTTTCAGTTTGAATATAAAAAAATAAGCGAACAAGACCACTTTTATAATATAAAAGAGATGGAAAAGTTCCTCTTTAAAGGTGAATCCTGGTTAGAGTATATGTGGTAAACAATTAGAACAAAAAACAATGGCCTGAATAAATGAACTTCAATACTCCTCTATCAAATAACAAAGAAGTGAGAGGCAAGTCTCCAGTGGCTATTAAAGCAGAAAATCAAAGTCTCCTGGAGAGGAGAGTCTTCCTCCACACCAGTAACCTCTTCTTGTGACATTCCTGGAATCACTAAATCGACTTCAAACGTTCTTTCCCCTTTCACTTAAACCCTTCTCAGATCTTTTCTTATGCTAATGTGTACTCTGAATCCTCAAATAGGGTATTTAGTACAATTTCCCAAGCTAATTCGCCCCACTTTTTTAGAATTCTGCGGAGAATCGCCTGTGAGATGCTGAGCTAGATAAACCTCTTACAAGGCTACAAAAGAAAAGAAAAACAAAAATAGTGAACTAGGTTAGAAACAAGAATGTAAAAATAATAAACTGAGGGAAATAGTACATAAAGAGACGCTACCCGGAAGTGCAGACGTTTAAGGTCCGAGACTAAGGTCTAAGGAAGCAGGGGCTATGTGGACCAGTTCCCCCCAACCTCCGCCCACCCCTCCACCCCCACCCCCGTTACAGAGTGTGCCCCACTTCAGACAGAATATTAAGTGGAAAGAGAAGGCAGATCAAAAGATAAGTACATGAAGTTCAGCTGTGGAGTCTCCAGATCCTAGCCTGGGAAGCCAGGCAAGAGAACCTTCTTCCCAGACCCTCAAAATGCCTTATTGAATCCATAAAACAAACTGAGGACAGACAAGTTAACAGAAACAGCTGCAGGGTAACCTGCAAATGCGTGGGAATCGCAGAAAGTATGGAACCCAGAGAAGTGCCAGATGGCTGGCATTTAAACAGCATTCTGAGTTGCAGCAAGCAAAGGCTCTGTTCTTGCTGCCCCGTGGTGGAGGAAGGCCTGTTGTGGGGGTGGGTACCAAGGCTGACAGAAAGAACTACAGGACAGTGAAGGACCGAGCAGATGTCTGCACAGGGCGACAGAAGACCACAGCATTCCATTCGGAGAACTCCTTTTGATCTTTGCATGTTAAAAAATATGTCAGGTTTTAATAAATATAAAATTCAATTATAAAAAAAAATATGTCAGGTGTGCTGAGGTAACCTCAGTGCTTGGGCAACCCGGGCAGGAAGTATGACGCAAGTTTGGACTACATATTGACCTCAAATTCAGTCCACGTTACATAGCAAGGACCTGTCTCAAAAGCAATTGTCTGCCAGGGAGGCGTGAAGGAATTCATCCACAGTAGCAATCAAAATATTATCTGTATAGGAATGACTGAGCTACACTGCCACATTAGCAAACCTGATATAACTTTTTAAAAAGAAGAGAAACATAAACTATGTTCACTTTCCCAAACTCATACTTTAGTATATTTTCACTCAAAATAATAGAGAAAAGATTTGTCACATGACTAAAGGCACAAGCAACCAAGGCTAGCATTTCCTCCATCCTATTCTAACATACCTTTCTGAGGATGAACCAGATAGGGTAGAAAACAACCATGAATGTGTAAAGCATTATCCCTGCAGTTAGAAACCTATTATTTCTACCTTAGATGCCAAGGAGGATGCTTTATTGCATGAAGATGTTTAAGAAGCACATTTACTGCAAATCCAATAGCTTTTATGTACAGCACACTATACAGTCTTGGTCACAATCTCTAAGCAAAACTTCCAAGCTAATGGAATGATCCAGGCCACATTTCTTTCTTCAGACACAAATGTACCGGTACTTTATATTCTGCTGCCTTGTTATCATCCTTCCTTGCCGCACTAGCAAAGAGGTTTAATTTCTCCGAAAAGCCTCAGACTACAAATAGGTGATTTCCTAGTGTGTGATTCTTATCACGGTCACCCCTCTCTGAGCACTTCCTGTTACCATCTGTCTCTTTGAGGGCCAGCACTTCTCCTGGCTGATTTCTCATCAGTCTGCTGTCTGGCATTTTCTCTGGCCTTCTGGGATTTTGGAAAGCTGTTCCAGTCTGATTCGCTCTGAGCTGTTCCCACTCTCGTGTGTCCTAATTCTTCCAACTCGTCTGGAATGCCAACCAGCAGGCCTAGTTCTCATTCATACAATGTTTGCAACATCTTACCTGATGCATTCTCTCTCTCCCTCTCTCTCTCTCTCTCTCTCTCTCCAGAGATCCTCCTGTCTTTGTCTTTCCAGCAGTAGAGTTCTTTGGTTGTTACAGGTCCAAATTCAGGTCCTCACTGCACAGCAAATACTTTACCTACTGAACCATCTCCCCAACCTGGGTTTTTAAAACATCACCTTCACACTATTCCTCATTGGTTTTAGGAAAGGCTTAGAGAACAAGCTCTCAGATCCCTTAGAACTCATGCCCAATGCTGCGTGTATCAGCTGCTCGTAAATTTGATCCTTGATAGCTTTCATGATTTGCATTTCATGAAATACTCCTTGCATAAGAAACTGTCAAGTTCTGTTAATACTGAACACTGAATGATTCATGGTCTGCACCTCTCTCACGTGCTGTAAATTATCTTGTAGGTGTTCACCACGTCCTGAGTATGGCTCCAGTAATGGAGAATTCAGTGATTTAGAAGAACAAACAAAACCAAAAAAAACAAGGGCTGGAGAGATGGCTCAGTGGTTAAGAGTGCTTATTGCTCTTGTCAAGAACTGCGGTTTATGTCCCTGAACCCATGTAGTGTGGCTTATATCCACCTGTATCTCCAGTTCTGAGAAATCTTGATGCTCCCCTTCTGGCCTCCAGAGGCAACATGCGTGAATATGGTACACACACATACAAGCAGGCAAAGCTGTCATACACATTAAATAAAATACATAAACCTTTAAAAAAACATTTAAAATACAGAGGAGATATTAAATGTCTAATAAAGAAAGAACTGAAGTCCTACACATCCATGTGTGTTTGACATATGTGATTCTATGTGTTTGACCTATATGCACGTAAATACATACAGGCCAGAGGTCAACATCAGATATCTTCTGAAGTTGCTCTCACTCACTTCTCTGGAGCTTGCTGATTCAGATAGACTGGCTATCTGGCAGCTCCAGGATCTGACTGTCTATATCCCTGGTTCTAATGCATGCCATTATGCCCAGCTTCTGCATGGAAGCTGGAGATCAGAGCTTGCATGGAGGATACTTTACTGATGGAGCCATCTCCCCAGCCAAAGCCAGAGCAGTTGTGAATTGGAAAAATGAGGATGTTTCCTGTTTATGCTGAATCTACTTAATTCAGTATTCTTGCCTACACAGATTTCTTTGTTTCCATCAAAAGAGAAGGCGTAGTGAAAAACATTTTACTGCCAATAAATATTTGTGAAGGAGATGAATACATGCCTTTCAGTTCAATTTGTTAGTTTTACAAAATTAATTAGTCCCTCTGAGCAGTGTCTCCTATCCTATAATGGAATGTAACTCTTTGTATTTTTTTTAAGGCTGTAATCTCTACACCCACCCACAGAAATAGCTCAACAATAGGTGGGCCTTCCTCCAAATCAAATGTCATCTTTTAATATCAAAAAAATCACACTTAACTTAGCTCAATTAATATCATGTGGCACCTTTGACATCTAAATAACTCTCTAGATAAAGAAGAGAACGAAGGAAAAATGGACAGTTTCCAATCTTGATAAGCAACAGCAGCACACTCTGATAGACACTGATTCTCCGCCACACTCACACATCCTATCCATACTGAATGCTATACTGAGAAAGTGTTCCTTCGGTTTCCTGGGCCTGGCCAAGGGAGAATCTGTGCCTTTGAAGAAAATCTATCAGGTGGTGCTGCTGCTGCTGCTGCTGCTGCTGGTGGTGGTTCTCCTTCCTTCTCCTCCTCCTCCTCCTCCTCCTCCTCCTCCTCCTCCTCCTCCTCCTCTTCCTCCTCTTCCTCCTTCTCCTCCTCCTCCTCCTTCTCATCCTCCTCCTCCTTTCTCTCCCTCCTCTTTCTCCTCCTCCTTTTTCTCCTTCTTCTCCCCAGTCCTAATCTTCAATGCTTAGGAAGAAAGAAAAGCCATATAGTATTGTCAGAAATCTGATTCATCTTTTTGTGATTTGATCCGATACTCACTAACACATTCTATCATCCAAAAGTATTTGTTGAGAGCCCACTGTGTGTTTGGCGCTGTCCAAGGTGCTGATAACACTACTGAACAAGACATAGGTCCCCATCACTACTGTGACCTAAACAGGTAAACAGCAAACAAGAGTCCTGGGGAAAAATTGGGTGATGAGCAGGCACACCTGGGAACACCAGACTGTACAGGAGCAAGCTAATCTAGGTCTGGGGACACACTGAGGCACGACACAGTGTAATCTAATGAGTGAGGAAAAGATAACGAAGAATAATACCAAAACTGATTCCCTGGAGAAAACAGAGGAAAGAGTGTGGAGAGCCTGGAATGTGGCAGAATCTGGTCATTTGGAGATCATGGAAATAACACCAAACAGCCCAAGATCTCTGCTGCATTAGCTCCTCTGTCTGGTTTTTCTTCTTACCAAAGATTCCCCATCCCCCTCACATAAATGTGTCATCTTGTCATGGGGTAGGCTTTCAGAAATGTAAAATGGTATTTCACCCCCTCCACAAACTGAAGTATATTAAGCAGAATTGCTCCACCCAACCCCAGCTAATGTGGCTGTAGTAACCAAGGCTCCCTAGGACGGGAAACTAAAGGAAACTGGGCAAAAGCAGTGACCAGAGTTCTCACATGCATCTCCTCCACTGCCAAGCTGAGAAAGTCTAGTTTAGTTTTATTAAGAAGACCTTAATAAAACTTCATTTAAGGCAAGGATTTGATCTCATTTAAATGTAGGCTTGAGCAGTTACAAGAGTATGGAAAAATGCTGAGTTAATAGAAAAATATAGATAGGAACACCCTCTGTCTAACCCAGGGCAGAAAATTAAAAACACAAAAAACTACCCCACCGCTTGCCAATGCCTGTAAATCCAGCACTCAAGGGCCTAAGGTGGGGGGATGACAAGTTCAAGGGAAGCTTGGATTTTATAGTGCAATCCTGTCTAAATAGCATGGAAAGAAAGAAAGGGAGTGGAGGGGAGAGAGGAGGCAGGAGGATAGGGAAGAGAAGACGGAAGATGAAAGGATATGATGCAATGTGCAGAACCGGAGAATCAAACCTAGCTTCCAACTCTATGATTTATATTTGGTGTTTGTGATGTCTATTACTGGTTGTCACCGAGACTACACCTGGAATGAACTACAAATCTAGAAATGGAGGGCACACCTGTGATCCAGATCTTGAGATTGGAAGAGAAACAAGCTTTTGATCTGAATCTTGACATGGGCTGACACATGCTTTTGCGCCAGATCTTGAAGTCTAGTGGCCTTGAAAACCCTAGGCTCGGGCAAGGTAGTACACACCTTTAATCCCAGGAGACAGAGGCAAGCCGACCTCTGAGTTCAAAGCCAAACTGGGACAGAGCAAGTTCCAGGTCCAGGTGTTGTGGTACACACCTTTAATCTGGGCCATACCTTCTGCTGGCGGCCTACATAAGGACAATGGAAAAAGGAAGTGTTCTTTCTCCTTTGCCTGCTTGCACTTATTTGCCAGAACATCTGTGTGAACCTACTTCTTCAGGACTCCAGCTTCTACAGAAGACCAGCTGAAGCAACTAACCTTGTGGGACTGAGCAACTACTAGACTCTTGGTCTTCCCACCCACAGGCGCCCATTTTTGGGTGAGTTGGACTGCAGACTGTAAGTCATTCCAGTAAATTCCCTTAATATAGGGAGACATTCCATAAGTTCTGTGACTCTAAAGAACCCTGACTAATACAGTGTTTAACCTTAGTGACCATATATTCTAAAAAACAAAAGAAAAAAAAACTAAAACAAAAAAGGTCAATTTCAGTTGAGAAACAGAATGCATTACTAACAGGATGAAGGACCATTCATGACAAATATAGCACAACACACGTCACTAGCTGTGTTTGTAGTAACCTTGATCTATATGTGTCTACGCGCCTCAAGTTACCAATGCTTCAGTTATGAAGTAATTGGGGAATGATCGGAGATAAGAGAAAAACATGGAACATAAATGTTTACCAAAAAGATTTAACTCAGAGAGAAAAGTTATGGCTCATTATTATTTGCCCCAAAGCATACCTTAAGGAAAAATAATACTCAGAAAACATGTATGATGGTGGTGACAGCTCTGCTGAAGAATAATGTTCTCCTTTGCTGTTCTTAACCCAAATGATAACAGAAATCACTAAATTCTGAAGCAGCAGTTTCTAAAGTTAATGAAAGTTGTTTTCTACGAAATTTGTCCCCAGAGAATAACAGATCCTACAGGTGATGGGAAGACATGTAGCCTCTGCTGCCTCATATTGGAGACAAAAGAAAGATTAACTCCTGGCCATAGGAACCAGGGAACCACCTTTCCTAGCAGAACAGGGTTTCCCTACTAACCAGAGAAACTCCCAGGATGGCGTTGGCAATGTGTTTAATAATTTTCTCTATTGAAGAGTTTGTGAGTATCAAGTTTTGTGAGTAAAAACCAATATCTTATTCAAACTCAACCATTTTAAATGAATGTGGACTAATGAGAAACCCCATTTCTGCAGTGTTGGTTATACTTTAAAAGAAAGAAGAGGCTGGCTTCCTGCCCTTCCATGCTAGCATTTTGAAAAGCCACCATACTTCTCTTGAAGATGCAAGTATCTACTAAGAAAACAGTGAGTCCTCCCTGTCATGCCAATTTTCAAGCTCAAGTTCATTTCCAGATGAATTCCTCTAGAGTATTATTTATTTATATATGTATGCTATTTAAAATGTCTTCAAATTACTCAAACCAGTTGGTATTCACCAAACTACTTTACTTGTCACTAATGATGATATGTTACACTGTTGGCGTGAAATGTCCTCCCCACCCCCAGGCTCACATGTTAGAACACCTGGTCCACAGTTACTTAGTGGCACTTCTTTGGGGAGAGTAGAAAGGATGGAGTCTTTAGGGTAGGAGGAATAGCTGGGGAAAGGGTGTCACTGGGGACAGGCCTTTGAGCACTGTAGCCTGACCTACTGATTCAGACTTCACCATCTGCTTCCTGGTTGGTGCCATGTGAGAAGCTGCCACTGCAGTTGGTGCCACACACTGACATGTCCCATCAGCCATAGAATGATAGACAGATAGACTGTCCCCAGCTGGAAGCCAAATAAGTCTTCTATATCTGCATAGTATTTAACATGTATTTCTATCCTCTAATTGCTTCTGTCAGATTGAGAGACCAAATCTTTTGGGTTCAGACTCAGTCATCGAAAACCTGACCTAAGCTTAAACTCAAGTTAACTAATAGGCCAAGAAACTAACCAGTTTCCAGCTTATCCCCCAACAAGACCGGCATCTAGCACCAGTTTCCAGGTTATTCCCCAAGAAATCTACCCCCCTCCCCCAGGTTACAAGCCTGTCCCTGTCATGCCACTTCCTAACAACCACAGTCAGGACGAAAGCAGAAGTTAAGCTTATGCTTTGGCTCTTGGCAGCAGCCAATTATGTTAAAGGCCATAATGACGCCCAATCAGATGTGTGCCAGGCTAGATACCCCTTTCTTCCCTCTATAAATGCTTGCCTGAAACTGGACTCTGGGTCCCCTTCCATTTCACTGCATCAGATATGGTGGTGTAGCCCAAGCTCAAGCTTGAACAAAGAGATGCTAATGTGATTACATCAGACTCGACTCCTTGGTGATCTTTTTGGGTTCATGAATGTTTCCTGGCACAAGAAGATGTTCTGTCATAGTAGCAAGAAAAACAAAACCAGAAACAAACAAACAAATCTAATACACGATAGAAACCTAGTCCGAGCCTCCTGGCTGCACCATTTGTTTTGTTGTTATTGTTTGTTTCTTGGGTGAAAACCTATTCTGAGAAGCAGGTATGACTCAAAGGTGTGTACAAGTATCCATGTATTAATTAACATCACCTTTCTTTGAAGCAGATCATTCTATTTCACTGTAGAATCTAAAATATCAGATCTTATATTTCTTTACCTATCCTATAATGTGATGTTATTGAAAGATACAGAACTCTTTCAAGATAAATGCAATCTGATCCATTTGATCTGTTGTGACTCCCTCCGCATAACAGTATGTCTCTTCGGTTATTTTAATAACTTGGAAGCAGAAAAGCCTAAAACAGGATTGCACAGCTTTGAAAGCACAAAACTCTATATGGGTTTTGCTTTTCTTATTACACAGCAGGAGGAAAGAATAAAGACTGAGAAAATCACAAAACCAAGCTACTCTTCCGGTCTGCTATAAGCAAGCTTAGGAAATGCTTAAAACTGGATGTTCCTCTAGATCACATCAAAGAAGACTCTTCCTCAAATGTTATATGAGTCATTCAATTCCGAACTGAATTGTAAAAGGAGAGATCACCTGCCCAACCTACTCTCCATTCAGACAGACTGACTCATCACTTCCGGAAACATCAACAGCTTCTCGTTTTTTCAGGTGTCTCTCAGGTACCAAGTGACTGAGAAAGACAAAGACGGGGCTTTAATGGCACCTTCATGGACTCCTTAAGATCTGTCAGTGGCCCCTCCTCTGTGTTCCCAGACTGTAAGATCTGTTGTATAAGATAAACTAAATAGAAAGGGAACCGGGAAGGAGGGAAGGTCTGCAGGTGGGAGGGACACAGAGCAGGGGAAAGAGGAGGGGAGGGGTGAAGAGCTGGGGAAGAGGTGGGGGGTGGAGAGCAGAAGAAAGGGAAGGGGTGGAGAGCAGAGGAAAGGGGAGAGGAAGGGTGGAGAGCAGAAGAGGACAGAGGAAATGAAGATAAGAATGGGAAGAACAGGAGAAGAGTTTTCAAAGGAAACTTACTTTTAGACAAGTACTAACTGTCAGCCCTGCTCACACTGCTAAAGGGTCTTTCCCAGCAATTTCTCTGTGCCTTAGTAACTTCTTCCATGGACAAGCAGGAAAGCAATTCTTTTTGGTGAAGACACAACGGTGGACTAAAAGAAGCCAGACTTTTATCTTAGGTAATCCCAGGGCAACCGTGCGGTCAGCATCACCCTGCTGTTTCATTGGGAGCTAGAAAACACACACATACACACACACACACACACACACACACACACACACACCTGAATTTGTCACCAAGAAACCCAGGAAATCTGAGGCTTCCCCTCCCTGACTCCTGGTCTATGGACTTAGCTTATCTTGCACGGTAGAGCTCAGGATCAGCTATCTGACAGGTACAGCTGGCTTTGTGCGCAGTTGGTTAATCAGTACCACATGATTGGCTGAGAACGGCTCTGATCAATGAATGCACCTTTCCCTTCAAACTCACTATTGAATGAAGGTAGAAATCAGTAGAAAGCAGCTTCTGTCTCGTTTTTGGACATGACCACTTCAGTTCTTATTCTTCTTAGCACCTATGCTCTCTGCATGCATGTGACAGTCCCTGAAACTGGACTTCCTGTTGCGTGGTCCTGAAATCATGCACAGAACGGAAGCCGCAGGCTCACAGGAATGTATGCTCACACATTGTCCCACCCTCCTTAGTCCTAGGGTAAACAATAGCGCTACAATTGAAAAGAAGAAAATCAGTTGAGAGGTAGATGCCCTTATCCTCTAACCCAAACTTAATGTTCCTGTGAGACCTTTAAAATACCTTCTAATGGAATATTCTACTTCCCTCTGGTAAACGGTGTGTGTGTGTGTGTGTGTGTGTGTGTGTGTGTGTGTATGTAGCAACCATCATCTTTTTGTCTTCTTTTCAAATAAAGCCACAAAATTATAAACCGTTTGCCTCTTGAGTATTAATGAGTTTCTATTTTAGTATTTTCTAGGATGAGACTGCAAATGTGTAATAAAAATAAGTTGCCATTAATAGCTGGGTGTTTGGCAGCCGTGAGGATTCTTGCCTCTGTCATTACTCAGCCAGCCTGAGTGTGACTTTCCCGTTTGGGCACAGCTATGAATAAAAGCACAGATAGTAAAGCTGCACCAAAGGAGGCAGTTCGGAGCTCTGGGACTCGGTGGGCTTCCTCCTGACTGCCTACAAACAAGTTATTCACTTGAGTGAGTGGTTCGTGTAACACGATCTGACAAAAAAAAAATTTCCGAGAAAAAATGCATGCGGAAAGGTTTGGGTTGGGTGAAGTGACCCAAAGCCAGAAAGACAAAAACCTCATTCTCTCTCCTATGTGTACCCTAGCTGTAAATGTGTAGGCTTACATGGATGAGTACAAATGTAGTTAAGTCTGAAAATTTATAAAAAATACCAAGAGAAGCTAAGAAGAGATTTTGAGGATGGACAAAAAGACATGAGACATGAAGGTGGAAAGAAGGGTCACCCCATGAAGGACAAGAGGGTGGGGACAGGAGGGAGTCACCCCATGAAGCACAGGAGGGGGGAGACTGGGTGGATGAGAATTACTCATTTGAGTAATTTTGTTTGAAATTTGTTTGAAAATATCTTAATGGTACCTAATACTAACTTTTAATGAAATTAAATTAGGATCAGTGAAATGCCTCAGAGGTACAAGCAGTTATCAACCTGACAACCTGAGTTTGAGCCTCAGAACCCACATGATGGAAGAAGAGAACCATATCTTACAAGTTGTCTTCTGCTCTCACATGTGTACTGTGATACAGACACACACACACATACACACACATTACACCACACACAAACACACACTAAATAAAAAACATTTAAATTTTTAATATATTTTTTGAAATAGTGTTCTAATGTGGTGTGAGAGTAGAAGTCCTGTGTGGCTGACAGGCAAAGCAACTTTAGAAAGAAGGGCAGTTGCTACACAATCCTAGGATCCTGTCAATCTCATGGACACTGGCCCTGAATGATACTGTACAGAATCCAAGGATGAGGAAGAGTTCCAGGTGGCCATAAAGCACCAATCAACCATAGCGTAAAATAAATAACAGCTGATCATCACATCTCCTCCCAGATGAGAAAAACATAGTGTTGCGTAGAATCTTAGGTATTCATTGACATGTACTAACCCTGCTAAGTTTTGTTCATTTGTGTTTGTTAATCTTTAATCAAGAGTTCATGTATATACTGAAAGACCTGTAATAGAAAAAAAAATTACATGGAGCCAGGGATGTCGCTAGGTTGACAGGGTGCTTGGTTAGCACACACAAAGCTCTGAGTTCTAGCCCTTGCACTGAATAATTCAAGCACAGTGATAAGCAATTATAATACCAGCACTCTAGGAGTAAACTCAGGAAGATCAAAAGCTCAAACACATCCTTAGCTACATAGTTTTGAGGGTCAGCCCTGGGTAGATGATGTAGCAGGATACTTAGTCTGCTATAGCAGGATACTTAGTCTGCTACATTGTATTCGCAGTGGAGCTCCTCGATTAGGCAGTAGAAGAAGAGGTGGAGCTGGGAAAGAGAGGAAGGGGAGGGAAGAGAAAGAGGAAGGGGAGGGGAGAAATAGAGAAAGGGGAGGGGAGAAATAGAGGAAGGGGAGGGGAGAAATAGAGGAAGGGGAGGGGAGAAATAGAGGAAGGGGAGGGGAGAAATAGAGGAAGGGGAGGAGAAGAAGGAGGCTATCAACCATGGAGAACCACAGATGGGTCTAAAGTTGTCCTGGGTAGCAACTTCTATCAAAAGGTTAGATATTGGGTAACAACTCTAATTGTGTGGGCATCTTGTTGATTTAGGATTTCTAAGTATTTAAATCCAGAGCCCCAGTCAGAGCCTAGGGAACATGGTGGCTGGCCAGGAACAAGGTGCCATTTTCTAATTATTCCCTTACAACATGAGACCCTGTCTCAAAAACAATCAACAAATTTAAACCCATTATCTAATCTTATTCTGTCTTCTAAGGAACATTAAGTTTCCTGAGCTTAACAGGATCTAAGAGTAGCTAGAAGATTCTAACAAGTCTTTCTTGCACTCTGTATAATGATCTGCCTGCTCTCTCTGTCTCCCGTGCACTAGCCATTCCAGAATAGGCTTGCATACATGCTCAAGAACATACTCATAGGCATACTTGTGACATGACAAATGTAAGAAAGGACAGTAACCGATTTTAACAGTCTGTTCTCACGGTGTCTCCTGCAGGACATTGTTCCTCCTCCTCCTCCTCCTCCTCCTCCTCCTCCTCCTCCTCCTCCTCTCTCCACCTTTAACCTTTTTAATCAAAACATTTTCTGAGCACTGAGAACAATACACAAGGAAATAAATACAGTGTACCAGTTGATTCAGGAACCTGCAATTATCCCTGAGTCTACAAGATCAGCATCCCTGGCATGGTGGTTTAGATAGGCTTGACCTCCATAGATTCATGTTTTTCAATGCTTGGCCATAGGGAGTGGCCTCTTAGGAGGTGTGGCCTTATTGGAAAAGTCTTGTTGGAAGAAGTGCATCATTGTGTAGGCAGGCTTTGAGGTTTCTTAAGCTCAAGCTACATCCTGTGTGGAATGTCAGTCTCTTCCTGTTTGTCTTTGGATCAAGATGTAGAACCCTTGGCTCCTCCAATAGCATATCTGCCTTCATGCTTCCTTGCATATGAATTAAACCTCTGAAACTGTAAGCTAGCCCCAATTAAGTGTTTTCGTTGATAAGAGTTGCCTTGGTCATAGTCTCTTCACAGCTATAAAACTCAAACTAAGACACCTGGGCACTTAGAAATAAAAGATTCAGAATGCACTTCAGGCCAACTAAAATCAGAAAGTAAGGTTCCATCAATCTGCTAAGGACAATGGCAGGGACTCCAGATTAGGAGACACTTTCATCTTAAAATAATTGTGGAGTTTTGAAACAGAACACAGGCTTTGAGTTCACATGACACTTCTTAGCTGCTAACATTGAGGAAGTCAGTCTAAGCTGTGACTCCTCATCTCTGAAATAAAAGAATGTTGACTGATGCCTGACACAGAAGAACTCATCAGTAAAGACTACTGCCTTTATACATTTTCATCCTCCACCCTTGATATACAGTCAACATGTAGAAATACCCTACCCTCCATGCTGTTTGTAAGTGACATCAGCAGAATGGAATAGAATAAGAAGAACACACACCACTTGGAATCAAACCTTCATGCACAGATCTTGGTCCTTTGCAAGAGCAGTACCGATACCGTTTTTGTTGTTGTTGTTTGCTTGTTTGTTTTGTATGTGGTTTTTTTTTTTTTTGTTCTTTGGGGTTTTTTTGTTTTGTTTTTTAGTTTTTTAAAACTTTACTTACCTTGGCATTCTGCCTCCATGTATATCTATGTGAGGATGTCAGATCCCCTAAAACTGGAATTACAGACATGGAGGTACTGGGATTTGAACCTAGGTTCTTTGGAAGAACAGCCAGTACTCTTAACCACTGAACCATTTCTCCCAGAGCAGTACCCATTCTTGACTGCTGAGGTATCTTTTTTCCTCTTCGTAGTTTCCTCAATAGTTCTATGGAGCCATAAAAGACTGTAGCAGTGAAGATAATTTTCATAATTACTCTTGACTTGCAGTAGATTTCTAGGGTTAACTTTTAAATCCTGTTCTCAATTTGGGGTGCCTGTTCAGGACCAAGTATGCTTCAGTGTTACATACCTCAAATCCCTAGAAAGAGCACAAGACTCTAGCATTTCACATTCCAAATTTTCAAAGCAGTCTAGCCTGGGGAGATAGCCCTGTCCATGACATGCATGCTATGCAAGATTTAAGACTTGATCTCTATTCCTAAAGGCCTACATAAAAGCCTTTATGAACATGTTGATGATGTGTGCCCATATCCCAAGTGCTGAAAGATGGAGACAGAGTTCCAGGGCCCATTGTCCAGTCAGCTCAGCCTTGTCATTGACTCCCAGTTCCCAGTAAAAGACCCATCTCAAAAGAATAAGGTGGATGGTTCCCGAGGTTGATGCCCAAAATATTTGGTCTCTATATTGCACATGAACATACACATATATCTTCCCCCAATAAAATAATTTTATAAAATAAAATAATTTTATTTCAAATAAAATTTAGTATAGTTTTTAGAACTTAGGTTTTTTTCCTTTCTATTCTCCAACTTGTAAATTTCCTTAAAGTGTTCTTGTTTACTGTGTCTTTTCAGTGAGAATAGAGCTTTGTGAAGTGTGGTTTACATTTTATCAGTCCAGAGTCCACTGGTGCAGAATCATCCTTCAAGAGGAAACTGCACATCTTGATGATTCTCTGTAACATAGGGACCAGTCATTTTCATAATCCACCCAAAGATCTAAAAAGATTAAGGAGTTGCTAAGTAAACATTGAGAGAATTCTGCAGAAAATGTTAGCCACCATTAGTAAAATCAGATTTTCCCTTTGTATTGCAAATAGACTGGCTCAATTAGTAACAGTCTTCACGAGTGCCCTTGCCTTCATGAAACTCCATGATTTCTGTGGTACTGACGTATCCTCTGCCTTTCTGTCTATTCCTCTCTGCTCTCTTCTGACTCCTACAGTCTTTAAGGTCTTGATGAGGCTAACATTTTGTCCTGAGACACCCATGCTAATCTCTCTATCCAATCTCTCTCCTTAATGGTCCAAGCCACAATCATCATTTTACCTTCACCAGTCATGCAAAAGATTCCTAAAGAGGTTCTTGGCTGAAATGAAGACCTTCGTTTCAAAGTAATGATCATACATCTCCTTCCAGGTGATTGGTCCCAACAACTCTCTAAATATGCCAGGCATGTTACCTTCTGCACAAACCAACAACTAAGTTAAAGCTTCAGCCTGACATTCAAGGACTCATAATATAAACCAAGTCTATCTTTTGAGGTTGTGCATTCCCTACCTGTACTGCAAACTCAATGCACAGAGCCCTTTATGGCTATTCCCTGAGAGTACTTGTAGCCACTCCTAGAGAGGATGGAATTATAACCCAGAAGAGAGCTGTTCTTCATCTAGAATTCTGGTCACAATTCAACTGAATAAACATCATTTCTTCCACATCAGTTCTTCACTGTTCCTGTTAAACGTATATCCTACCACTCTGTATCCTGGAACTTTAAATTACTTTGTGTGTGTGTGTGTGTGTGTGTGTGTGTGTGTGTGTGTGTGTGTGTTTGTTTTTTCAAGACAAGGTGTCTCCATGTAGCTCTGGCTACCCTGCAACTGTAGACCAGGCTGGCCTTGAGCTCACAGAGATCCACTTGCCTCTGCTTCCTGAGTGCTGGGATTAAAAGTGTGCACCACCACAGCCTAGCTTCAACTACTTTTAATGTACCTGACATGTTGGGTCTTTATTATCATAACACGCCTTATCCATCCATCTATATAGCAAGCTTTCTTCAAATGGTAGTTTACATATTTTTAAAACAGATTTACAATCAATAGTTACTACCTTTACAAATCTTACTTAAAATCTGTTTTTATCATTGGCAAATTCAAAACACTAATATCTATTCATATTCTGATACATTAAGCACTGTCATAATCAATATCTTAAATATACACATGTAACTATAATATAAATATGTATATGCATATATGTATATGAAATATCTTATGTTTCCCCCTTTAATGTATACAGATATTTGTTGTATCAATTAAAAAAATACTTGGCGACAAATATGATAGTACATGCATAATCCCAGCATACTGGAAACTGAGGCAGGAGCATCAAGGAAGCTAGCCTGGACTGCATAGTGAGTCTTTGTCTCAAAGGGCAAAACAAAATAAATTGAATCTAAAAGTGCATATATAACTGCAGGTAGTGTTGCATGCCTTTAATCCCAGCACTTGGAAGGCAGAGACAGGTGGATTTCTGTAAGTTCAAGGACAGCCTGGTCTACAAAGTACATTCCAGGACAGCCAGAGCTATGCAGTGAGACCCTGTCTTTTTTTTCTTTTTAATTTTATTTATTCTTCTCTTATATAATAGATCCCAATGTACTTTCCCCTCCCCCTACTCTTCCAGGTCCTCCCTCCCCTACATCCACTCACACCAGAAAAGAACAAGCTTCCCAGGGATATCAGTCAAACATGGGACCCTGTCTTTTTAAAAAGGACATATATAATCATTTGGCTTATGGACATATAGTGCAAAAGAATAGTGTCCCAAGTGGATCTTTTTCTAGGTACATCAAGATTAACATGATCACATAATGAAGAATATTTGGGCAACTCAATTTTATAACATGAATAAGTACAAAAGTACTTTAGTACCCTTTAGTACCTAATGCCTAAGCTTAGGTCTATGAATTAATTTGTTGTAACAATGACAGAATTACTGACTAGTTCAAATACTGAATGTCTGCCTAGTCTATGCCTAACAACTAGGTGTTTATCACCTAGGATTCTTTGACAACAGAACTATATGTTTAAATATAGTTAATGCCAGATGGTCTCCTCTATTTAAAAAATAACAGGAGGAAATATGCCAAGGCTCAACCAATGAGATCAGTCTTCAGTTGCTAGGCTGTTCTCTCACCATGGCAACACTACTTCAGCAAGAATGTCGGGTTTTCAAGACAAACTGTCCATCTGAAAGTTTCAGATCACTCAAGCTATGATCAGCAGATACTTCAGCAGCACAAACAGTCACAAATACAGAAAAAAGATTCTTTAAAACTCTGTTGCTAATTTTTGGTTTGGAAAGTATTATCAACAATCACATGATTGTCTTTAGCCTGAAAATTTCCTGCATTACCATTTACTATAAACATATGAACAGGTCACTACAAGACTGTTTTCTCGATGGAAACCCCACTCAATTACGGTTATTTATTCTCTGTTATCTAACCTCTCATAACACAGAACATGACTTATTCTGCACTCATCTGGAGCAATTCCCACAGTACCCTTCCCAAAGGGCCTTTCCCATAGATCATGTTCCCCTGGGACTAGGACTCTACTTTGGAAAACACAAGTCAGGAACCTTTAAGAATTATCTCAGCCAGGCAGTGGTGGCACACGCCTTTAATCCTAGCACTCAGGAGGCAAGGGCAGGCAGATCTGTGAGTCTGAGGCCAGCCTGGTCTACAGAATGGGTTCCAGACAGCCAAGGCTACATAGACAAATTCTGTCTCAAGAAGAAGAAGAAAGAGGAGGAGGGGGGAGAAAAGAGAGAAAGAGAGAGAGAGAGAGAGAGAGAGAGAGAGAGAGAGAGAGAGAGAGAGAATAATTATCTCAATAGAAAATACCCAGCTTCAATTCTTTTCCCTAATTATATATATTCATTCTAGCAAGTACTATGGTATGTACTATGGCAAGTACTATGGTATGGTGGGTATCTGATTATAACTGTATTACTGATGAATAATTGTTTTCCCTTGTTGCATTGGTCACTTGTCTTGTTGCCATGACAAAATATTTGACAAAAGTTTCTTAAGAAAAACAATGTTTCCTTTGGCTCACAGTATGAGGATACAGTCCATATGGGGGGGATAGGGGCAGGAATGTGAAGCATCTGGTTACGTTGCACCCACAATCTGGGGCAGAGAGAGCTGACTGCTTGTATTCAGCCAGTTTTCTCCATCTTATGAAGTCTGGAACCTCAGTCCATGAAATGGTGCTATCTGGGTGAATCGTCCTACCTCAGTTAGCCTCATTTAAATAATATCTCACAGACACAAAGGCTAATTGAACCTGTATTGTGCCTCATAAACAGGCATAGAGGCTTATCTCTTTGGTGTTTCTAGATCCTGTCAGTGTTGACAATTGGCATAAATCATCACAATTAGGCAAGATTAAGAGGTTGGCTGGTTGGTTGGTTGTTTTTTTCCCTTGGGGGGATTTTTGTTTGTTTGGGTTTTGTCATTGTTGTTTTTTCTGTTTTTTGGTTTTTTAAGCCAGAGCTCCTCTGGGTATCCCTGGCTATCCTGGAACTAACTTGGTAGATGAGGCTAGTATCAAACTCACAGAAATCCACCTGCTTCTTCCTCCCAAGTGCTAGGATTAAAGGTGTTTATCATTACTGCTTGGCCCAAAATTAAATTTTATCAGTGCTTTTTATTTATATTTATTTATTTTTCTCTCATACAATCCTCCAGACTGCAGCTCCCCTCCCTCCACTTCTCCCAACTCCACCCACCTCCCCTCTACCCTAGATCCATTCACACCAAAAAAGACCAGGCCTCCGAGGGACATCAACCAAACATGGCACAAGAAGATTCACTAAGACCAGGTACAAACCCTCACATTAAGACTGGAAGAGGGAACCCAGTAGGAAGAAAAATGTCCCAAGAGCAGGCAAAAGAGTCAACACTCCCACTAACCCTGTCAGCAGTTCCCCCCTAACAGGAAGCCAACAGCCATAACATATATGCAAAGAACTTAGCACAAGCCTATGCAGACTCTGCAATTGCTGATTCTGTCTCTGTGAGCCCCCAGGAGTCCTCCTTAGTTGATTCTATGGCCCATGCTCTCCTGGTGTCCTGGATACTTCTTGCTCCCACGTATTTCCCTGTCTTCCACGGGGTTTCCTGGGATCCAAGGGCAGGGACCCGATGGAGACCTCCAACCTGGGCTCTCTCCCCACCTAATGTTTGGCTGTGTAGCCCTGGCATCCGTTCTCAGAGAGGCGGCCTCTCTGGCTACAATTGAACCAATCTACGAATATAGCAGGACATCACTAGGAATCATTTCATTTATTTTTCTTCTGTTTTCTCTAGGTCTCTAGGCTCTCCAGCATCCGGTTGTTGGTCTGACATGGGCTCCCCCCCCATTATGGAGGCTGTCATTTTGTCCTACTGACAGTGTCCTTTGCTTTTCAGTTCCATGAGGTGCCACTTACTAATTGTTGCTCTTAGAGCCTGAGTCATTGGCTCAAGAGAAGTTCCATCCAGGAAGTTGTCTCCTGTGCTAATACGTTCAAGGCTATTCCCCAACTTTTTCTTCTGTCAGATCAGTGCCTTTTGTATTGTTGAGTTGCTTGGCATTGAACACAGGCCCTACTATACTATATAGAAGCACACATTCTACCACTCAGCTACAGCCACTGCCACTGCCAGTGTGTATCCTGAAGCAAGATTAAATCCTTCATCCCATCTTCCAACGTTATCCATTCCACTGAGCATGGTACTGTGAACAAAGTAAAGTACTGTGAGGATTCTACCTACACATCTGCTAATTCCCAGTCTCTCTCTCTCTCTCTTTCTCTCTCCTCTCTCTCTCTGTCTGTCTCTCTCTCTCTCTGTCTCGCCCCCCCCCCCCCCGAAATGTGTGCTTCTCCTTTGTATTTATTTTAGTTTTCTCTCTGCCCTGGAAGCCCAGCCCTCCCACAAGTTCAGAGAAGTCTTCCAACAAAAGCTTGTTTCTTCCCAGAGTGTGGATTTTACTGCCAAGGAAAATAACGTCTCCTGCATTTGCTTATGCTGTGCTAGAGTGATGTATTTCAGTCCTTTCCTGATTTTGCTCTACCTCTGGCACACCCGTAAGCATTCCCTCGCACAGACTCAGGAAGCCCTGCTCTAAGGACCTTCAGGCACAATGATAAGTCATGTTCCAGTAAACCCTTCAGACAAGTCCACACAAACAGTTCACAGCCACAAGAAATAGCTGTGTCCATTCCCCAGCTATCTTGGGAAATGAGCTCCAGGCACTGTAGGCTTCACCACATAGCACAGTTTGTTTAATTCCTCTCTGAAGCTCAAATATAATCGCCTACGAAAAGAGAGTGTTCCAGTCCAGGGCGGAGGGGGGAGCTACAGTCCTTATGTTCCACAGTTGTAAGAAACACTAATGAAGATTGGGTTCAACATTACGAGTCATTCAAAATAAATTTTCCCTAATCAAAAACCTATAATTGGAAAAATTAGTTAAATGCTAGATATTTCCAAATAGGGAATCTCTCTCTAAATCACCTGACAGATCACATGATCATTATTCGAGTGTTGGACGCAGCTGGGCGAATGAACGATCAAGAGCAGCTGCCGATTTGGAAAGCAGAAGCTGCAGCCGGCCGGGTTCCCCCTGAGCTCCTCGACTGCATCCCTTTCATCGTTTCTATATTAGGCACTTTGTTCTTAAACGTGTTTGTCGTGTTGTTTCTGAGACCAGGTATGGGTATGTTATCTAGACTGACCTTAAATTCCAGGCCTTAAGATATCCTGGCATTTCAGTGCCCAAAGTATCCTGACCTGAAACCAAAGCCACTGTGCCCAACACAAAATGTTTTTTTGCTTTTTAATTGCATGGTGAAAACAGAATGCTAATTGAGCTATATTGAACTGATGGAAATTGGCTTAGCAAAATCAAAATTATCTAACATGTGTTTACGCTACGGATTACTAGAAAGTAGGGAGGAAGCTGGACGTGGTAGGCCTGCCTTTAATCCCAGCACTCGGGAGGCAGAGATAGAGACATGCCTGTGAATGCTAGGCCAGCCTGGTCTATATAGTGAGAGGCTATCCAAAGCTACATAGTCAGACTCTGTCGCAAAAAGAAAAACGTATACAATAGCTACTGAGGACATAGTGATCAACTGCCACTTATTGCCATATATTATTAGCTAATTATTATGCTTCTAATTGTAATATAGGGAAATCTATATAATCATACAATTATTTTATGTGCCTAATTTTTACACATATAGATAAAGTTTTAATATACTCTCTACCCCAAATAGCTTTATTTCCTTGATAAAAGACACAGACTCCAAAGGACAACACAACTCCCAAACTATATTCAGTGACAAAATGAAAATGTGACAGTGATGTCACCAAACTGGGAACAAGAAGGTCAACATGTAAGAAGTGTATAAAAGGGGCTGGGAAGATGGCCCAATGATTAAGAGCACAGGATTCTTTCCCAAAGGACCCGTGTTTCATTCCCAACATCCACATGGCAGCTCATACCTGTCTGTAACTCCAGTCCCTAAGCATCCAGAGCCCTCTTCTGGCCTCCTCAGGCACCAGCACACACATAGTGCATGCATATATGCATACCCATACACTAAAATAAAAATAATCTTTAAGAACAAGTATAATACTCTTTTCTGGGTTTAGAGTTAACCATTTCTTCTACTTTCAAGATTTTATTAGGCCAGGTGTGCTAGTGCACACCTTTAACCCTAGCACCTAGGAGGCAGAAGCAGGTTAATCTCTACGAGTTCGAAGCTAGCCTGATCTGTACAATGAGTTCTCAGGCAGCCAGAACTACACAATGAGAAGCTTTGTTTCAAGAAAACATACATACATACATACATACATACATACACACATATGAATAATGAATATCTCTCTAAATCACCTGAGAGACATACATACTAAAAGATTTTTAATTTAGCTTTTTAACTCTATTTAAATCCCCACATTCTTCTAAAATAATCTTCCTTTCAAAATGGTTGTGTCCATTTTTCTAATTGCTTTAGTTAGCATAGAAAATAACGGGCTTCGTTATACATTGCACTTTGCTTATCTTCTTCACAGCTGTCCCTCCTGTCCTCCCCTCTCCCTTCTCCATCCCTTTCCTGATTTCCTCCTTCTTCTGCTTGAGTGTTTAAATGTGCATTTAAATGCTGACTAAGGAGAAAAAACAAGAAAGCTGTGTTCTCAGTTTTCCACTACGCTACGCTATCTGGCTACCCTTTCCTTCCTTTGGATCCTTTCCTCAATGCCCATAGCCAGATAGATAGATAGATAGATAGATAGATAGATAGATAGATAGATACATATACATAATGTAGTATATATGGGATATATACATATATGATTATATATGATATGTACATATATATATTATATACACATATCTACTAATATGCATCTTCGTAGATATAAATTAGATATACATCCCTTAATTCCCTCCTCCTTTCCCTCTTCTGCCCCCTTTTTCCCTTCAACTCTCTATTGTTGATCTCTTAGTAATACACTACTGTTTTATGTCCAAGGTCTTGCTAGGTAGCCCAAGCTGGCCTCAAACTCACAGCAATCCTCTGCCTTGGCTTCCTGAGTGCTGGAATGACATGCCTGAGCCGCCATGCCAACCGGTTCTGTTCATGTCTTTTTAAACACCTGTCTGACTTGCTGACTGTCACTCACACAGGCAATACATTGTCACTGTGACACTGAATCAAAGGTGGACAGAGCAACACAGAGATGATGTCGTGGCCTCTAGGACTCAGGTTTGATTGCCCAATGGGAACAAGTTTCTGTGCATTTCTGTCTGGCATTTCCAAGCACCTCATGAATGTAAGTCATTATTTCTTTCTTGGTGATCTATCCTATTAGGATGTTTACACCTAAACCTAGTTAGCAGGGCCCTTTGATACCATAACATATAGCCTGGGTCTGAGAACATCATGGAAAATATTATGTGATCTACAAAAGAGAGCCTTCTCAGCCTTGTGCAAATGTTGGCTGAAGTATGAATGTGTTCCCTATGCTACTGTCTGTATAACATCCACAAACATGCGAACTTTAGCCAATGAATTCTTTAGAACATACCAGCAGGCCTCACCCTTGTGTGAGCTCACTTAAGAAACACATTCTCATCCATCCCTTCCCCTTGTGTGCAGAGGTCATGGAATACAGCAACCAAGTGAGCTCAACTTCAACATTAAAGGAATACCACCAATAAAAGAAAGTTCTGGATGCTTGGGGACAGTAGCTTCAAACTCACACTGACTTACACTCCTGCACACTGCGTGAGTTTTTAAAGTACAGTTTATATAGTCTGCAGTTGAGATGGAGGAGGAAGAGAAATGTTGAAAAGGTTAAAAACCATTAGGTGCCAAACTCCTCCCTCCCCAGCAACCTGAATCAATGACTTCTTTCGTGGTTTTTGTTTGTTTGTTTTAGTGTGTGTGTGTGTGTGTGTGTGTGTGTGTGTGTGTGTGTTGGGGGCACATCTGGTTCTCTCCTTCTACCACATAGGTTCCAAAAATTGAACTCAGGTTCTCGGTCTCAGCGGAGGCACTTTTATCCACTGAGCATCTCTGAGCATCTCACTCAGTCCCTGAAGCAACTGTTAACAGCACATTCGGAAGCCTGGAAAGAATAGAAAAGACCATAATCTGTTTGAATAATTATCACCGTTTATGGATGTTGCTGCCACAGGAGAGCCTAGAGTTAACCTTACCACTTAAGACGTTGTTAAAGTTTTTCAAAATAAGAATACCACAGAACCGAAGCCAGGTGTGGTGGTGCCTTCAATCCCAGCACCAGGGGTGTGGAGGCAGGTGGATGTCTGTGAGTTTAAAGCAAGTCTTGGTTCTTTTGCAAGTTCCAGAACAGCAGGGATACATGATAGCGAGGTCTTGTCTCAAGAAAAGAAAAATCACAAGAGTTGGTAGGCATGGTGTTCCATACTTAGCACTCTGACTACTGGTAAAGGAAGACCATGAGTTCAAGGCCAGCCTGGGCAACAAAGCCTGTTCTAGACTATCCTGAGCTACAAAGATAGATCTTGTCTTGAAAAGGAAAAAAAATCAGCCTGGAGATGCGGCTGAGTTGGTAGAGTGTGTGCCTAGCATGCACAAAGCCCTGGTTCAATCTCTAGGACAGCAAAGTCTGGACGTGGCAATCCAGAACTGTACTTTCAACACAAGACGTAGAGATGAGGTCATCCTCAACTGCACAGACAGCAGAGCTGGAGGTCATTCTGGGTGACATGAGATCCTATTATATGCGCACGAATAATTAATTACTTGAGTTATTATCTGAATTATGTTAACTTTTAGACAATGCAATGTACCAGATTTCATTAGATATCATAAGGTTTGAATATACTTAAATTAACAAATAGACAAATGTTTTTTTCCAAGTTTTCTTGAAGTTAAAGGTTCTTCCTACAAAGAAAAACTGTGCCAAGACATACAGTGTTAGAGATATTTGTACTCATATGGAAGGCTTGGAGTGCGTAGGAAGAGACCATGTCAACTGACCAAATGTGACACCTGAAGCCCCAGGCAGGGCAAATTTTCTCTCAGCCTGACAACACAGGGAACCCCACTTCATAGTTTCTACTTCACATCACTCAAAATCTACATGAGACAGTGCTAGTAAGTCAGCCCACATTGATAGGCTTCTGTCCTATTGTAACTTAATTTCGAACATGAACTAGAATTTCCAATTCTTCCCAGGTAACAATATTTGGTTCTTAAGTTGTAAGTATTTTCCACCTTGTTGCAAAGGTTTTCTTCTCCTTGTCAGCCCATCTGATATGGCCATATTTTAATTATTATCTTATATATTTTACTGTGTGGGTGCTTTGTCTGCATATAGATCAATTTACCATGTGTGTCCGCTTGGCCTAAATGGAAACCAGAAGAGGGACTTAACAGGAGGCTGCGAGCCACTGAATGGGTGCTAGGAAATGACCGAGGTCCTCTGCAAAAGCAGCCAGTACTGTTAACCTCAGAGCCACCTCTCCAGAGCCCCACAATACTCTTAACAAATATTGAGATGATGTTTAAAGAAAGTTTAACTCATTGCCGGGCGGTGGTGGCACACACCTTTAACCCCAGCACTTGGGAGGCAGAGGCAGGCGGATTTCTGAGTTCGAGGCCAGCCTGGTCTACAGAGTGAATTCCAGGACAGCCAGGGCTACACAGAGAAACCCTGTCTCGAAAGACAAAAAAAAAAGAAAGAAAGAAAGGAAAAAAGAAAGAAAAAAAGAAAGAAAAAGAAAGAAAGAAAGTTTAACTTCCCATATGGCTGTCTGTAGTGCTTCCTTCAGTCTCGAGGATTGTTCACCAGGAGACTAAAGGCCTTTTTGTACTTTGGTTCTGATTTAAGAAAGCATCCAGGCTGTGGCACCCCAGCATAGAGGAGCTGGGTTTTATTTTGTTGTTGTTTTAACATTTGTTTGCTTGTTTGTCCTGTGTGCAGGAATGAGTAGATGTGTTGGTATGGGTGTGCCTTGGAGTATGGTTGGGTAGGGGTGTGTGACGACAGCAGAGGACATCCAGTGGGCACTGGTTCTCTTCTTCCATAAACCAGGAACCAACTTCAAGTCCTCAGGCCTAGTGGTGGGCACCTTTACCTGCTAAGCCATCTCTGCCCAGAACCACATCAAAAGAACAATCAGATAGGAAGGCCCATGTACAGTGAGGCATTTATGTACCAAAGACCAGGATAAGAAATAGGACCATTAACACAGGATCCTGCTAGTAACAAAATGATGTGAGCCAGACACTGTGAATATAACAATAAAATTCAGAGATGACTCAGTTCTCCACAGGAATATGGGAAGGAAAGTAAAGCTGTGTGCATTGATTGACATAATGATTTACAGAAGCCACGTGGTAGAAGGAGAGAACTGAGTATAAGTGGCCTGCTGACCTCCATATGTGCCATGGTCCGTGCACGTGTGTGTGTGTGTGTGTGTGTGTGTGTGTGTGTGTGTGCGCGTGTGCATGTGTGCGCTCGCACACACACACACATACACACACACACGTACACACGCACACACAAAGTTTTAAAAAAAGAAATGAGAGACATACCAATACGTAGCTTGCAATGTGAGAACATAAAAACTGACATAAAAATGTCTTAAGCTGAAAACATAATTTTCATTAGGTATTTGGGCTTGTTCATTTATTATTTCAGTGACATTTTAATCATGTTTATTTTCCAAAAGAATTTAGAAAACTTAATTTATAAATGCTCGTAAGTCAATGCAGCCTTCTGGCAACTTTAGTATGTTCAACTAAGAAATTAAGGGAAAGGATAGCCCTCCAGAGAGAAGAAAACTCCAGCACAAGCAATCCTCAGAACGCATGGACTCCAGACAGGTTTTACAGACACATTCTTGAAGTCTCACTTCACAGCTCTGATTCCCAACATAAAGGACTGAGGAGTGCAAGGAAGTGGGTGAGAGGGAATAAGGCTCCTTTATGTAACCTGCCACAGGCTATCCTTGTCTAATGAAAAAAAAAAAAAGAAATATCAACTTAACCAAAATATGCCTATTTTAAGACATGGGTCTCTATAAATCCTTGTAAAAATAGCTCTTTGGAAAAATAAACACCCTGCATTACTTGTCTTTCCTAAAATGAAACTATTAATAATTTTAAAGACTTGTTTACTGTATTATTTTACGTGTTTTGCCTGCATGTGTGGGCATGCATTTAGCTATAAAGTGAATAGAAGGTATGTGCATTTTGTAGGGAATAAGATTTTGTGACAATATCTTTAAAACAGAAGACAGCTGTGGTATTTTCTTTCTTTTCTTTTTTTCCCAACTGCTTAGGACTAGACAGGGCATGGTAAATGAGCACTGGCTGAACTGGATCCCCAGCCCCTGACTTTTAAATATTTCCACAGAAGAACAACCCTACACACCCCAAATCCTGTGATGATAGGTGCTAATTCTTTGTGTGTGCCTTAGACAAAAAGATGTTGTTAATTCAAGACTCAACTTGGAGGCATCCCTAGAGAAAACCAGCCATAGATAAATTACTGATGGCAAATGTGTCCACAAACTCATACATGGCCAGACATGGTGATACCTGAATGTTCATGATTTAAATTAATCAGATGAAAGCCACAAACTGGGGTCTAGAGAGTTACTTGTCGTTCTTGCAGAGGACCCAAGTTCTATTCCCAGCACCCAATAGCATCTCACAACTGTATGTAACTCCATCCCTGGGGGATTTGATGCTCTCTTCTAACCCCACACCCTGGCAAAGGCACCAGACATGCACTTACATGCAAGCAGGCAAAACACTCATCCACAAAAAATAAATACATCTCTTTAAAAAAACATTAAAGATAGGAAGAACTGTTTTTCTTTCTCTGTTTGTTACCCAAAACTGAAAGGAAGGAAGAGAAAAGAGCATGATGACATATTAATATTCACTGGCCTCTCTAGACTGTTGCCAGAGGCACTCGGTGAGCAAGCAGTCACACAAAAGCAAAGGCAAATTTGGATCATGTGCTTAGAAACCTTGGGAGACTATGTGGCTACATTTTAAGAGGACAGGAGCCAAAGAACATTCCTGAAAGAAATAAAAGTTTAGAAATGATTTTTATTTTACTTTTTAAATTAGTGTACAAAGTGTGAGACATCTATAGATATTGAATCTGAATTGGAAACTTCAAGCAATTATCTTACTTAAATCATCAAAATGTAGACAAAAATCTCCATGTCTGTTTGGAAAGTGCTTCTGTGTAGTGTCATTGACTATATCAGTGAACATGTAAGAATTACTTTGCTGTTGTTTCGTTAGTTTTCACAAGTGGATTTGAGTCTTGAGAAAATCAATTTAACAAGCTGATTTCACCTTGTGGGAGTGTGTGATGGTTGGTGGATTGTGCCAGTTTATAACTGTTTCCAGAAGTGTAGCGCCTAATCCCACAAGGCTGGCAAAGTCCAGCATCTGGGTTAACATCCACTCAGTTCCCACAATAGCAAGAATGATTTCTCCTAGTAAATGTAAACAAAAAACATCTGTGCTAACATCACAAGTCAAACTATTTTGTTAGGACCACTCCACTTTAAAACCAGAAATTGGACTCTGCATCTTAGAACACGAAGCATTTTATGCTTGTAAATACCTTTAGCATTTCTAGTAGATTCTCCTATGTCTGTTATCTTCATATTAGCAGCATCCAAGATAGGATGCCCAAGGCCACAACCTCTGAATCTGTATGCAGCAGATATTTTCCAGAATTGAGTGTGACAGCCGGGCGGTGGTGGCGCACGCCTTTAATCCCAGCACTTGGGAGGCAGAGGCAGGCAGATTTCTGAGTTCGAGAGTTCGAGGCTAGCCTGGTCTACAGAGTGAGTTTCAGGACAGCCAGGGCTACACAGAGAAACCCTGTCTCGAAACACCCCCCCCAAAAAAAAAGAAAAAGAAAAGAAAAAGAAGAGGCACTGGGAAGGTTAAGGCCAGCATCCCTTCTGGACCAGAATATGAGGCACCTAGCTGCCTACCATGAGCAAGCAAATCAGATAAATTACGGTTTATCCCGATTCCCCTGCAATGCAAAAAGCCACAGCAAGGCATTTTCTAGTGACCTAAGTTTAACTTAAAAGTTTTATTTAGACTCATTTTAAAAATCCATGATTGCCATCCAAAAAAGAACTTGAAATGAAATATCCTTCTGTGAGGATTTTTAAATGACTGCTCTAAAGCCAGGATGCTGACTGTGGTCTCACAGTGAACAGGTTTCTATAAAAAGCAAAACATGCACTCACAGAAAGTCACTCCTGAGTGTGCTGCCGTAAGCAGCTCCGTGCCTGTAATATTCTACACACTCCACCGTCTTCTTCCAGGATAACTCAATGGGGACAGCTTAATGTGGAGGTTCATCATCTGAAAATAATTAGAAGCTCAGGCAACACAAGCATGTTCTTCTCTTTGGCCAGGTTTCATTAGAAAGAACCATATTGTGAATTTTAAAAGAAAGCAGCATTCACAGAAGGATGGACTCACGCAGTTCCAGTAGTTTCTGGGACAGGAGGAACACAGTTAAACGTCTTTCATGTTTGATCTCATTTGATTTGCCAGCTAGCTCCCAAGCAATCTTCTTCAAAACACTGTGAAGCACATTGTTTGAATATCACTTTATGGAGAAAAATAAAATTAAGCCCCGGAGATGGCTGGCTTCAGTTTTTTTTTAAAAACAGCCATACATTTCTTCCTATATAATGCTAATCCCTGGTGCTTTTTTCATGTTTATTTGTGTGAGCGCATGTGTGCATTGGCATGCATGCTATCACAGAGGCCAGAAGAAAACCTGGTGGAGTCAGTTCTCTCCCTCTACCATGGTGGGGATGTGGGGGGGGGGGGGGGGGCCCGGGAGATTGAATCTATCATGAATTCAGGTCTGCAGGTTGGCTGTCTCTTTACCACTAAGCCATCTCACCAGCCATTCATGAAGATTTTTTTTAAAGCTCAAAATTCACTAAAGAAATTCGCATTGATTGTACTTCAGACTTTTATTTATCATTTCTTCTAAAAAGGGAGCTTCACTTTATAAAATAGAGGGGGCCAAGGGCAATGAGTTTCCAGTTCAATAACACAGCAAGGACATCCTTGTACCTTGAAATGACAGTAGCTGGTAGATTTCTCCATTGAAACACTGTGTGTAGTAAAATGAAATTATACACATTCCCGTGACTCTTGGCTAGCACACTCCTGGCGTGCTCGCAGGCATTGTGTCATGACCTTCATCATGGCCGTGGGTATTTATTTATTCAACAGGCATCCGTTGAGTGGCCACCACGCCTGAGGAAGTGCCGCATTACTTACTTTGCTGCTTTGGCCTTCGAAGGCAGTTAAGGCAAGAAGGATTTCTTGCTGCTCCCACTTGGAGATCTATTCTGTCATGGTGGGGAAGGAGATATGGAAGAAGCCAGCTGGTCACGGGGCATCAGCAGTCAAGGACCAGAGAGTGAACACGGAGCAGGGTTGAGGTATAAACCCTCAAGGCTTACCCTCCCCTCCCCCTCCCAATAACTGTCTTCCTAATGCTCCGCCTCCTAAAGGTTTCCCAGCTTTCCTCACAGGATCACCGGTGTGCTGGTGTTTGAACAAAAGAGCCTACAGGGGATGTTTCATATCCAAAGCACAGCAAAACAGCTGTACTAGACGTTTAAGGAAAAGAGATGGAGGAAAACCTCTAGGCACGATGTTACTAGAAGAATGCACCAGGACAGCAAAGGAAATGCCACAAGCAGCGGTGATAATGAATTAAGAACTTTCCCCTTACCAGCTATCTCACTTACCACACTATTGTCATTTCACGGGTGGCATGTGGACATGGTGAGATGGTAATCAATTGGCTTTTCCAAGAGCACTCAACCGAAAACAAAAGCCAGGCTTTGAACTAGAGTCCCTGAACATCAAAATTATCACCGCGATCTTTACCCTATATTTTCCAAAGAATCATGGAAACATAATAAAAGAACCCCATGTGCAAATAAATCTGGGAAAGCAATGAAAGGCCAGTTCTAAATAGCTGTCACTGTGGCTAAGACAGGCAGGCAGGTCAGGACCTTCACCAACTCCATCATAAATTTTTAGGAAAACAAGTTAGATCACCAATGAAAACACTGGATTTGCCCTAAATGTATTTCTTCATGGGGAGGAGGAACCATGAAATTAGTTTCAAAGAATGAGCATTTGTCCCTACTAAATAAAGTGATCTGTCAGACTGAAACAAACGAAAGCAAGACCCCCACACTCTAAAATCAGTAAAAGTCAAGTGCCTATGAAGAAGAAAACTTTAAGGACTACAGAAAGAAGTCTCAGTCACTGTGCACAGTT
The DNA here is from genome assembly GCF_004785775.1 of Grammomys surdaster. Lineage (NCBI taxonomy): Eukaryota > Metazoa > Chordata > Mammalia > Rodentia > Muridae > Grammomys > Grammomys surdaster. The sequence continues at coordinate 131,458 of NW_021620078.1, read as the reverse complement.
CTCAGAGCTGCTAGGTAAAGGGAATTTTTTAAAAATACACCAAGACAAATTTCCCTTAGAGACAGGTGTCTTTTTTTATTTTTTTTAATTATGTAAGTGAGTACACTGTCGATGTCTTTAGACACACCAGAAGAGGGCATCAGATCACATTACAGATGGTTGTGAGGCACCATGTGGTTACTGGGAAATAAACTCAGGTCCTCTGAAAGAGAAGTCGGTTCTCTTAACCTCTGAACCATCTCTCCAGCCCCAAAGGGAAATTCTTACAGATTAGCCCATCTTCTAAACAACTAGACACAAGCAACCATGGGAAATTATTTTGTATAATCAACGCTCCTCTGGTCTCAAAGCATACCTGTAGGATGTAAGTTACCAGGGAATAGAAAAATGGTTGAGCAGGACCTGAGTTCATTTCCCAGCACCTGTGATGGATGGTTCATAACCATGTGTAACTCCTGATCCATACAATATGTCTCCACCTTCTGGTCTCCTTGGGCATTGCTCTCATGAGTGTGATAACACAAATAGACACATAATAATAATTTAAAAAATTAAAGTATGAAACCATGAAGCAGCCTAATAAGGAAAGACAGACTGCAATGACTCAGTCTCACTATCTTTCCTCATCCAAATGATCCCATTCTTTGTGGTCTTAGAATCATGTTCATGTTCCAATAAGCATATGTAACAAGTAAGAAGTGATTGCATAAATCACATACTAGTTACTTATGGACAAAGGGAAAGGTGTGCACCCCTTCCTGATGAGCACCCCTGAGACGCTCTGTTGAAGACTTACAAAATAAATCCTTCCTGGTGAAATGTGTGGGGTTCTAGGTTAATTCCCCATCGCTGCCAAAGGTGAAGGTGTTCTTGCATTGTACACAGCTAATCTAGAGATTCACATTTTATCGATGCTGACTAATTATAAACTGTACAAGCCTCTTTTTCTTATGTATCTAACGCCTGTCAACCACTCATCAATGTTGCACTGAGTGCACTTGGGAAATTCTGGGGTGACGTATTCTCCTTTCGAAGGCTCCTTTGTATTTCTTAATATCTTTCTAAAGGATGCCAGAGTGAAGGGCGGGGCCCTTTATCCCTTAGGTAAACCAGTGTGGAACATGGCAGAGATTCCTTGCTACCTCTCAGGTGGGTTTCCATAAAAAGCTGTCTCTTTGGGTTTAGGATATGCTGGCCCAGAATACACCAGCCCTGGATTCTACCTCGGACAGGGCAACCTGAGCATATCGTATAAGCATATAGGCCAGATCAGATTCTGTGCTCCCCCACTAGCCAATCACAAGTCACTCAAGACTGTAACTTCTGCCAGAAGCTGTGTTGACTCATCCAGGCTAAAAATAACTCTTGACCTTGCCTGGTTTGCTCAGATTCTTCTCCAGAATCTGACACCCATCTTCTCCCACTGTTAACTCCTACCTGATTGCATATGCTTCACACTAATCTATACCAAATTTATTGGACCAAAAAACAAAACAAAAATCCCACACACTTCATCAAAATCTCTACTTGATTTTTGTTTCTTTGTTTTGTCTTTGTTTGTTTGATTGCTTTGTTTTGTTTGGGGGGTTGTTTTTTGTTTTTATTTGTTTGGCTTGGATTGGGGCTGCTTTTTTTGTTTTTTGTTTTGTTTTGTTTTGTTTGGGCTCTTCTTGATTTTTTTTTTGTTTTTGTTTGCTTTGTCAAGCTGTGTAGGTATTTTTGTCAGCATAACATGTTTTATCAAAATATTTGGGAGCTACATACTGGCACTCATGCACTTTAAATTTTTACAGATTGGAGGGAAATGAGTCCAAAACAATCACTTGAGCCTGTAAGAGAAAAAAATCCTTGCTCTCAAGACTGTATTTAAGAAGGCATTTCAGCTGTGAGTCAGGGCAAGTTCCCAAAAGCATGAAAACAGTTATTGTTCCAAACATATGGATTTCTAACCCTGGAATGATGGTCTGATTATTTGGATTCTACTTCTCAGATACAAATTAATAAGAGTTTCTTTCATACATATTTTAGTAAATCAGAAATCAAGCTGTTTCCTGTTGAATCATAAATATATATATATATATATATGTATGTATGTATATATATATATTCCTTACTGATGAATTCAAAGTGGAATTTTCTGTGTGTGTGTGAATGTGTATGTATGTGTATGTGAGTGTATGGGAGTGTGTGTATGTGTGAGTGTGTGTATGTGAGTATATGTGTGTGTGTGTGTGTGTGCGTGTGCTTCCTTGCTTGCTAGCATGTAAGTGAGAGGGTCCAAAGCCAACACTGGGTACCTTCTTCAATCATTCTCAACCTCACTCTTTGAAACAGGGTGTCTTGCTGAACCTGGGGCTTGTCAGATCCGTTGGATTGGCTGGCCAGTCGGCCCCAAGCATCCCCTCAGTGCACCAACAACACTGAGCTTACAAGTGTGCTCTGCTCCAAATCAGAATGGTCCATGAGTCTAAGGGATCCTGTTCAGTTCTTCATGCTTGGGTGACAAACACTTTATTGATGGAACCGTCTCCCCAGAGACATCTCCCAGCCTCCTTTCCCTTTTGATGAATTCCAAAGGCAAAAATCCAAGGAATTATTTGGGAGAGTTCAAGTTCAGCCCACAGACTGTCCCAAGCAAAGCTCAATTCCTTCTGGCCAGAAAGAAAGCTGTCCATTTTTAACAAGTATTTGTTAATGCAAATCTAACCAAAGGAAGCTTTCAGTTGTAGCTGCCATTCTTGTTGGCAGATACGTTGTCTTGTTAGGGTTCTATTGCATCCATCAACTAAATCCTTAGAAATAACTGTATTGTTTTTCTGTCCTGAGGATCCAACACAAGGCTCTAAGTAGGCACTCTACCACTCAAGTGCTGACCAATCAATGGCATTTGGACAGACATTCATAAAAAATTACCTAGGCTAAGAAAACAAACGTCTCTTCTTTCATGCTGGAAAATAAAATGAATATAAAAAATTTTTCATGGAGATTTTCAATCAAGTCAGTGAATTTAAAGCAGAATCCAGAGTGTTACATGAGAGCCCGTGAGTAAAGGCACCAACCCCGACAGCCTGGCTTTTATTTCAAGAACCTGCAGCATGGAGGAGAGCGCCTGAAAGTTGACCTCTGACTTCCACACCATGATATGCATACACACAGGCACATACACACAGAGATAAATAAATAGTAAAGCCTTTATAAACAAATCCCAAAGGTACTTCCAAGATGAAATTAGTTAAGGTAAGTAGTCTCCTTCAAAAGGGGCCTGAGCAACATTAGAGTTTGTAAATTTCCAGAATTTGTGCATTTCCTGCACCCTGTGAGGCACACTCCAATCTCCCTGACCTGTGAGTCCCTAGGATTGTTGTCCAAGTATAGGGACAGACACTTATTGTCCTATAACCTTTATGCCAGATTTCCCACTCGCCATCTCCCTGGGAGCAGGAATAACCTGTGTGTAAGTTGTAGAAGCTGGCTCATCCTGAAGGTGTAGGATTTCAAAATGACAGAAAGAATAACACTGACTGTACCCATTTCTATCACAGACAAGGTACAGATATGCTTTCTTATCTGCTTATCCTAAAAGGAATTTGAGGGGCTTCTTAAAAAGTGATCATTTTTCAGCCAGATTTGCAGATCCATGCTCCAGATATTCAACCAAAATTTATTTTCATTTTCAGAACATATCATATTCTTGGAATAATATCAATTTATTTTTACGTATGAAACAAGACAGTATAACATTAAACCACGGCTTTCATGTAATCTCTTTAAATAATTCAACAAGCCCACCGGAAGTCTCTAATAACAAACAGAACAAAGGGCTGAGGCCGAGCAGCAGGATCATACAAGCTCAGCTGTCAGGAGTAGCCAGCGTGTGTGACTTAGCTGAAAGAGAGTCTCCTCTCCGTGTCAGCATCCTTTCCTTGTTTTCCAATAGCTGCAGAAACGCTAACGTCAAGTTTCTGCTTTATGTGGTGAGCCCTGCTGGAACTCTCTGTGAATGTTTTCTAGGGCCTGGTTTTAAGGTTTGCACCCTAATACGAAAAGTCATTCCCACCCTTTCATTTACCTTAGTCACGGGCAAGAAATGTTTTCTGAGGACTTAACCCATACACTCCACGTTTTAAGAGCAAAGTTTCTCTATTAGCACCTACTTAATCCCTTCTCCCTTCTTAGAGATCACTAGGAAAACTATGCAGGCATTTGAAAGAATGAACACATGGCTCAGTGATAGAGGCTTACTCAGCCTTCATGGATTGCATCCTACTACTGCAAAAATAATAATAATAATAATTTTAAAAGGAGAGATGGAAAAGTCAAGAGTGGTGGGAAACATCCATAATGCCTGCTTTTCTCTGTGTAGCCCTGGCTGTCCTGGAACTCACTCTGTAGACCAGGCTGGCCTCAAACTCAGAAATCCGCCTGCCTCTGCCTCCCAAGTGCTGAGATTAAAGGCGTCTGCCACTGCTGCCCGGCCCATAATGCCAGCTTTATGACTCAGAAGCTGAAGGATCAGGAGTTCGAGGTCAGCCCAGACTAGACTTCAAATTCAAGGCCAATCTAATCAAGAAACTCAAAGAGGAAAAAAAGGGGGGGGGGGAGAAGGGAGACTTTTCATGTCCTGCATTGAGAATTTTTAGCCTGACTTTTTGTATTTTCTTCGTCGTTGTTAAAGAAATAAAAAGCATTCCATACTGATTTGGGTACTTCAGCAAGGCCTTCATTACCAACAGAAAGGCCAGGCCTAAATTCTTTCTAAAGAGCATAAGCATAACCCAAAACATTGCTTAAAATATCTTTTTAATGCTAAGCCTTTAACACAAATCAAAATGTGCTTTAACATACTCTGACAGAAAATGTCTAACATGATGATTGCAGGAGATAAAACATGATCATGAACTATTCATCTCAGAGTGGCTAAAGGGGAGGGGAGCTGGGGGGGGAGGGGAGCTGGAAGGGGGGCTGTTGTTTTCCCTTAGTAAGGCTATGTATGGCTTCAGAATCTAGATGCCTGTTAGAAACCATTTTTTTTTTACCCTGGTAGGAAGATCTACATGTATGCACACTACACATTTAGATCATCAATATCCTTTTAAAAATTCGCCAGTATCCCCAGGCGAGAGTGCACCTAACGCTCATACAAACGCAGAGGTGGGTACGCAGAGCCTGCAGCGCCCAATAAGCTGGTTCTTTGAAAATTCTCAACTGATAAAAGCCTCTTTCCTGGCTCCCCTGAGACCCCGCCTTCTGCACCTTATTTTTCACTCGTGTCTGCGGGGAAGGTGTTTGCCTTCCTGAGAACTCACAATTTGATTCTGTTTAGAGTTTGACCCATCTGTGAGGGTGAGCACCCAGGGACACAGCTCTGGGATTTGCTTGCCTGTTATTCCTGTCCCCATGCCTCCAGGCCTTCTAACCTATGTTCACCCAAAAAAAAAAAAAAAAAAAAAAGAAACCGGTCGGAGATGCGAACGATGGGGAGAGGCTGGCGCTCGTTTCCTTCCCACTTCCCACCTTCCATCCAGGCATCCTCCACTGGGAAGCAACTCAGGGCCCACCTCTCCTTCCAGTCCCCGGAGCCCCTGCAGCGGGCAGCGCACTTACCGGGCTCATGGACCCCGGGGTTGTCAGACAGCTCGATGACCAGGAGCTCCCGGCCCTCGAAGCTGCGCCCCACCGTGTAGATCCTGCTGATGGCGGTGCACTGCAGCCATACGGACACCAGCGCCTCGCGCAGCTCGGGATAGCGGTGGTACTCGAAGGAGATGCCGTCCTCCTGCTGCAGCCGCCGGCGGCGCCGCATGCCAGCCGCTGCCGCCCCGGGATCCTGGGCTTCAGCCGCCAGCAGCCACCCGCCGGCCACCAGCGCGGCACACAGCGCCAGCAGCATCCGTCCTCCGCACCCGGCCATCGCGTCCCCGCGAGCTGTACCGCCGGCCTCTTTTGTCTGCCCGGACCCGGGTGGAGCTGGCGAGCTCAGCACCAACCTCCTCTCGCCTCACCTTCCACAGCTCAATGAACGGTGCGCGCTGGGGCCACCCAGAGGACAGCGGCGACGCGACGGCTCTGCGCGCTGCACTACCCGCCCGGGGGAGCGGGAGCCAGGAGGCCCAACACTGGCTGAGCAGACGCCAGGGATGCTGGTTTTATTCCTTGGCTCAGACCCACGTCAAAAGCCAAATGGCGCCAGGGACCACGCAGGTGGAATGACAGCTAAGGCTTTGGCTTAGGAAGGCTATTGTCAATGAGAGGGAACCTCGACCCAGGACCATCCTTGTAGAAAACACATTTTTGGCTTGTTAGCAGAGAGGGCCTTTTGATTTCCACCTAGACGAATCAGAATGAGGGATGGGGCGAGAAGCAACTGCTTGCCTTCTTTCCCGGATGTCATTGCTGCAATAGTAGAAACTTAAGGGTTGCGATTTCATCTACAACAAGGTCTGGCTAGAAATCAGAACACTATATTTTGATTTAAAGGTGCTTTCTACCAATTTACAGATAGTGCTTTTAACTGAATTCAGACATACTCCGGAATCTTTCTAGGAGGGAAAAAAAGAGAGAAATGGGGTAAGACGGTGTCCTTTACAAGCAGAACACCCTAAAAAACACAAACAAGACTCTATGCATGAGTTAGACAGAGGATTTCATTTGGCATTATGATTCAGTCCTGTAATGGAGGAAAACCTATACAGATAAATGATATTGTCTTCCCTTCCACAGAGTGACTGCAAACGTATCAAATCATGGGCTTAAATGACCACTCGTGGGCAGGGTTTGTATTTTTGGAGTAACATCTGCAGCAGATATTACTCTACAAAGGTTGCCATTTGGATGCAACATCAGCACGAATCTGAATAAATAATCCAAGGAGTATTGCCACCAAAAAGAAAGACTACACACCAGCTGTGGAATGTTTCATGTGGGACATTTTTCCTCAGATGCCTCTTTCTCCACTGTCTAATAATATCCTGTCCTGGATAAAACATGTCACCTGGAAAGGAATCCAGATCTATAAGTAATTTCATTAGGTTTTTTTTTTTTAACTGAAGTTTGAAACAGTGGAAGCACCTTCTCCTCCAACTCCTTGGTCTCAGAAACAGCTAGAGGACAAAGGGAGCCCAGTTATTTAGAAAGTGATGTCAGCAGGACAACAGGTTGTGTGGCCTCTGTGGCTCTCAGAAGGCCCGCTGCCAACAAAAGCTGTGGAAGACATAGCTGCCCACACCCCACCCACCCTACTCCCACCCCTGAGAAATCGTAACCAACCAGTGTGCTATAGCTAAGAAAAAAAACATTACTGGCACTGGGTGAAGAAGACATCTAAAGATTGTCTGTCACACATTCAGGGAACAAATGTAAACCAGACAGGGAAGCAACTGTAGGCATCCAGCTCATCTTGAGAATTTCAAAAATAAGTATTACTGTTTCAGGGGCTGGAGAAATGGCTTCACAGTAAAGAGCACATAATACTCTTGCAGAGTACCTAAGTTCAATTCTTAGCACTCACAACCAAGGGATCCCAGCTGTCTGCATCTCCAGCTCCAGGGGATCTGATGTCTGGTCTCCTTGGACACCCTCACATATGCAGTAATAAAAGGGGGAACATACACACATCTAAATACAATTTTAAAGGAGTACAAACAAAGTCATGATAGTGCACACCTGTAGTCCCAGAATTCAAGAGCCTGAAGCAGGAGGATACCAAGCTTGAGGCTAGCCTGAGCTAAGTAGTGAGACTTTCCCTTAAGTAAATAAAAGTGATTAAATAGAGACAGATTGTCAAGGTGCTAGCAGAGAGGTTAGCTTCGAATTGATGTGTCTACATCTCCCACGGCAGCACAATTTTTTTTTTCAGACAGAGTCTCACATAGCTCAAGCTGACCTCAAACTCACTATATATCTGGGACTAGCCTTGGAGTCCTGATCTCTTATTTTGTGCTGGCTTGTATTATAGCTAGCTGCTGCTTTAACAAGCTACCACAGACTTGGGTAGGAGGTAGATTTTGGGGGGATAGCTTTCATCTAACTTCCTCCGTAAAGTAGACAGAGCTTTATGAAAAACAACAACAATAATCCCCCAATGCTTTCTACTCTAACCAGTCTGTGTTTGATTATTTAGTTCAGAAGTCTGAAACCAGAGTTATAATTAGGTTTCTAAAAGCATTTCCAAAAGAGTAACCTTGGAAAACCAGAGAAAATAAAACAGAGTGGCTAAAACCAATGACTTCAAAAATATAGAGCTAAGATTTTCATGTTAGCAATTTAAAGCAACCTCGCTAATTTGTGGCTGGGTTGGGGCATATTGACTAGTAACTACACACACAAACAATACCCTCTCATTGAAGTCCGAAATTGTTCCGTGGCTGACTGTTCTTTTAAAATATCACCTTTAAGGGTCATGAGGCACTTTTTATTTTGTTTTTTACTTTAAAGGGAAAAAAGTAGGATTTTACTAGCTATGTACTATTACTTGAAGAGTTCTCTGACATCTTAGATGTTTGTGGCCCTAGCCTGTAGAAGGAATAAAAAAAGTTAGCTAGATTATCCACTCTTAAGAGAACAACATAGTAACTTAGAACATGTATGTCTTAGGGCTGGACCAATGGTCCACCAGTTAAGAGTATGTATTGCTCTTCCAGAGGACCCAGGTCAATTCCCAGCATCTACAGAATTGCTAACAACTGTCTGTAAGAATAGTTTAAGTGGATCCAATGATCTCTTCTGGTCTCTGCTGGTACCAGACAGGCACATGGTGTACAGACATACATGTAGGCAGGACATGTGTACAATAACATCAATAACAACAACAACAATAACAATAATTGAAAGTCTCAAATAATTAATAAAATACGTTTTGAACCCATGAATTTTCAAGCTCCCATGGTTCACTGAGTCTGGGGTGAGTTTCAGGCATTAAGAATATTCATTCCTATTCCACCCAGGAGATTAGGAGCATAAGACCACAGAGACATCTGGACTCTGAGGAGCTCTGCAATAAGCAAGATAACTGGAAATACAGACTCCAGTTTTACACAGTGAGGGCAGGTACCACTAGAGTTAACCAGATGGCGAAAGGCAAGCGCAAGAACATAAGCAACGGAAACCAAAGTTTCTTGGCATCATCAGTGCCCAATTCTCCCAATATAGCAAGCCCTGAACACCCCATCACACCTGAAAAGCAGGATTCAGAATTAAAATCACTTCTCATGATGATGATAGAGGATTATAAGAAGGAATTAAGTAACTCCCTTAAAGAAATACAGGAGAGTACAAGTAAACAGATAGAAGCCCTTAAAGAGGAATCACAGAAATCCCTTAAAGAAATGGAAGAAAACACAAAGAAGGAATTAAACAAAAACATTCAGGATCTGAAACTAGAAATAGAAACAATAAAGAAAGTTCAAAGGGAGACAACCATGGAGATAGAAAACCTAAGAAAGAGATCAGGAGTCACAGACGCAAGCATCACCAACCGAATACAAGAGATAGAAGAGAGAAACTCAAATGCAGAAGATACAGTAGAAAATATTGACACAGTTGTCAAAGAAAATGCAAAATGCAAAAAACTCCTAACTCAAAACATCCAGGAAATCCAGGACACAATGAGAAGACCAAACCTAAGGATAATAGGTATAGATGAGAATGAAGATTCCCAACTTAAAGGGCCAGTAAATATCTTCAACAAAATTATTGAGGAAAACTTCCCTAACCTAAAGAACAAGATGCCCATAAACATACAAGAAGCCTACAGAACACCAAATAGACTAGACCAGAAAAGAAATACCTCCCGTCACATAATAATCAAAACATCAGATGCACAAAACAAAGAAAAAATACTAAAAGCAGTAAGGGAAAAAGGTCAAGTAACATATAAAGGCAGACCTATAAGAATTACACCAGACTTCTCACCAGAGACTATAAAAGCCAGAAGAGCCTGGACGGACATCATACAGACCCTAAGAGAACACAATTGCCAGCCCAGATTACTATACCCAGCAAAACTCTCAATCA